>NC_082400.1:12192553-12377284 GCF_031168955.1 Gadus macrocephalus | reverse complement strand
CACACACACACACACACACACACACACACACACACACACACACACACACACACACACACGCCACGTTCTCAGCTAGTGAAACAACCGCGTTGACTGAACTCATCCGTTTATTAAAAACTCCTTTAGTCGACACATTTTAATAACAATGTAGGCCTACAAACCTAGAATAAATGTGTAGAATTTGAACAGTTTTTGTAAATTTATATCTATCTATGTCGTAGTATTAGTAGTAATGTCAAACAATCACACATTTTATTTTTTTTACTTTACTAATAAATAAAATAACTTGTTAACTGACGTCACTGTGTGGGCGTGGTTTCCCCTGCCCTCCCGTGAGCACGTGGACCCGGAGGAGCTCCCATGATGCACCATTCAATATGGCGGCGCCCCGGCAGCTACATGCGTGTAAACACTTCTGAATACATGAGCCCATAAACCTTCCTTTTACTTGATTCATTTCGTTCAACGGACTTCTAGGAATACTGCAAACATGAAACTTAAGTCCAAATCGAGTTATCACAAATCGGAGAATACCTACAGGGTGAGTAGAGAGCAGAACAGGGCATGTTTCTACTGTAAGCCTGGTGGATCTCTGGTCTTCAACTTTAACTTCTGCTTTAAAACATGAACCCTTTTGCTGCCCTATAACAGATTCAACTGTATTTAATCGGTTGCTCATATTCAGCAATGTCTGTTTTTAACCAGCTGTTTCTCTACTATATGCTACTCTCATCTCAATAACAGCATTGCCTCGTTTTGTCTGCGTATACAACACGTCTGGTTGTTTTAATTGTGAATACTTCATGTTTTGAATTGATAGTATATGAAATATCTTCATATGCAATATGTAGGTTCTTTATCTGACTGAATGTTGTCTATCAGGCAACGGTCACCTGTCAGTCGAGGTTGTTGTTTAACAACAGTGTTATATCATAGGGATATCGTCCACGGTCCATCACCATCCCCTGATTGTTGTGAATATGATTATTGAAACAATGTTTTTTTTTGCAGTTTCTCACTTTCGCAGAGAGACTTGCAAATGTCAACATCGATGTCATCCATCGAATCGACCGGACGGGAACCTATGATGAGGTATGGAAGCATTAACTTAATTCATTAACATAATGCGTATAGTGAGAGTTCTGCTCATTCATATAATAACTGCCCTTGAATATTTCCAAATGGCGCCATATTTACATGACTCATAATAACAAATGTTCTCCATTTACAGGAGGTAGACACATACTTCTTTGAAGGTCTGACAAAATGGAGAGACCTAAACTTGACAGACCACTTCTGTAAGTAACTCTGTTTTGTGTGTGTGTGTGCATGTCTTTTATTATCATAGTTTGGCCATTGGATATATCAATCTGTTCTAGTGCCTTATTATAGCTTTATAGATGGTTAGATAGCTCCTGAAAAGTCACCTCTGATTTGTGTTGGGGGAGGTTGAGTATACATATAATAACATTGTAATAATATTGTAAAAGTAATAGAGGGGCGGCATGTGTCTAAGGAGGTAGAGCGGGTTTGCTGGTAACGGAAGGTTGCTAGTTCAAACCCCGGCTCCTCCTAGCTGAGTGTCGAGGTGTTCCTGAGCAAGACGCCTCTACCCCTAACTGCTCCCGACGAGCTGGCTGTCGCCTTGCATGGTGAATGAATGAATGAATGAACAGGAGAACGCAGATCACCCATTGGCTGACGCCGTGGTCATGAGCATGTGATCTGAGCCAATCAGGGAAGAGAGACCCGATAGGGAGGATGCTTTCTCAGAGAGAGACAGAGAGGGAGAAAGACAGAGACAGAGAGGGAGAGAGACAGAGACAGAGAGGGAGAGAGACAGAGAGGGAGAGAGACAGAGACCACTATTTTACTATTTACATGATCGCACACCCCCCCCCCCCCCCCCAGCATTTGAAAACAACACCCCTCACCACCACACACACAGCCTATCGACTCAGAACAGATAACACCTTGACTTTGCAGTTCTCACGCATAGCATTGATCGAATACATACAAGTCTGCTGTGTTGTGGATTTCTCTTTACTTATCTATTCCATCACTCTCCTCCCTCAGTTTTTGTCGACCTCTCTCTCTATTAATCTGCTCTCGCAGTCTCTCCCACTCTCTCTTTGTCTTCCTCTCCCTCTTTACCCCCCTCTATAAGTCTCTGTCCCACTCGCTCTCTTTGTCTCCCTCTCTCTTGCATTGAGTGAATACAAAGAATTCTGCATTGTTGTTGATCTCTCCTTCCTTATCTATTCCCTCACTCTCCCTCCCTCAGTCTCTCCCTCCCTCTCACTCAATTACTCCCCCATCTCAGTCTCTCCCAATCCCTCTCTTTACCTCCCTCTCTCTATATTACCCCGCTTGCTCAGTCTCTCCCCTCTCTCTCTCAAACTTCCCTCCATCTCTCTGTATCTCTAACCTAGCCTCGACCTTGCACCCGCCCCATCGATTTGTCCAGAGATCGCAGACCCACATCTCCTCCATTCTTTAGTTATTGTGTCTTGCTCACGAGGTGTTTGTGAACAAGACATCTCACCCTAAATGCTCCCAATAAGCTGGCTATCGCCTTGCATGGGCGATGCACCGCCGTTGCTGTGTAAATGTGTGCATGTCTGGGTGAATGTCAGGCATTAATGGAAAGCGCTTTCCAATATTCCGGTTTGCAGTCCATTTACCATTTATTGTCCTCATGTTTTTACCAACACCTTTACGTTGTTGATGGGTCGCGTGTTTCTAATCCTTGTGTTAATGGTTTTCTGTCTCTCTGCTACAGTGGCCTTTATGAGGGACGTGTTCAACCAGTGCCAGACCTTCAACCTGCTGGTCTTCCACCAGAAGGCCGTGGTGGCCAGCCTGAAAGCCCACCTCGCCGTCAAGAACAGCATGGCCTACCAGCCCCTCCTCGAGTAAGTTTGTCTGGTTGTGTGTGAGCTATACCTGTAGGCATGCTGGAGCAATATGCCCTGACCTCCTCATTAAGGTCATATGATGATGAATGACTAGCTAGTAAACAAAGGCTGTTGTTTACCTTCGGAGCATGACAATCTCTGAAGCTTTTTGTTTACTACATAAGGATTTATTCTGTTTTTAATGTTTTTTTTTAACAGAAAAACGTCTCAAGGAGATTTCTGTCAATCCGTATGGACAATATAGGAATCTGAATAAATGACTAAACATCGGATAAGACACTTAAAGCATTGTGATTGGTTAAGTGATTAATAATACAATATTGTATTATTAATTCTCTCTCTCTCTCTCTCCCCCCAGCCTGGTGGTGCGGATGGCCAGGGACCTCCAGACGGACTTCTACCCCCACTTCCCAGACTTCTTCCTGCTCATCACCCCGCTGCTGGAGACCCAGGACACGGAGGTGCTGGAGTGGGTCTTCACCTGCCTGTCCTACCTGTACAAGTACCTGTGGAGGCTGATGACCCGGGACATGAGCAACATCTACAGGTGAGCAGGGGGCTCTGTGCTCCTCAGGACAAACAGAAGACCCATGACCAAATACACAGAGAGTCAAAATGCACGTGTACCATCTGCACTACAGTGACAGACCGTAATATAAAGAAGCAAATGCACATTTATTTGTAAATACGATTGTGACATTGTTGAAGTTATCCAGATATCATCTGGTCTTATTTGAGAAAGGTCTTCTCTGTCTTGGACCTTCATACCGTAAAGCACCAGTATCCCCATGGGCTTTGTGTTAGCGTTATGAAGTGTTAGCTGGTGTTAGTCCTAATGAACACAAGCTCCCCTCTCCTATGTACTGGTGGGACTCTTGAGTGGGTCTAAAGCAGGCTTCTCTGTTCAAGGCGCTACAGCCCAATGGTGTTTTTTGTTTAAAGTGTTAGTCCCCCTCCTCTGTGTGCGTCTGAAGGTTACCTGTTTCTCTCTTCCAGGCTCTACAGCCCCTTGCTGGCCCACAAGAAGGAGCACATCTGCAACTTTGCAGCCGAGAGCTTCTCCTTCCTGATGAGAAAGGTGGGTGTTGTGTTTTATGAGACATATTTTTTTTCATTTTATGATCTGTTATTGATGAGTATAAATGTCTCTGATGACATGACGTTAATTAATGGTTGATATACAAATCCTGTATCATCAACATGTATGAATATATTCTGTGTGATTGGTGTGTTCTAAATCTTAGCAGTAGCCGGTGTGCAGGTTTGACTTAGGTGTGTTGTTCTGCCAAACCTCACCTATTAAACCTGAACCAAGGTGACGTCCTTAAGACACCACACGTCGGCTTAGCTCAGGAGGTAGAGCAGTTGTCTTGTAACACAACAAAGGTTGCTAGTTCGATCCCCAGCTCCTCCTAGCTGAGTGTTGATGTGTCCCTGTGAGCAAGACACTTAACCCTAATTGCTTCTGACGAGCCGTCTGTGTGTCAATGTGTGTATTAACTGATGTAAGTCGCTTTGGATAAAAGCGTCTGCTAAATGCCCTAAATGTAAATGTAAACCACACCGATTCATGTTATTTGTTTTAATCAATAAAACATAGCTTAATTTTTCATTTGAATGAATTTGATATCCAGAGTCCATAGCCTTCATCTTAACATCCTCCAAGCGGAGTGCAATGTAGTGGTGGTTTGCAGCACCTACTGATGACTCTGTGTGTGTTCCAGGTCCCAGACATGGACGGCCTGCTGGTTCTCATGCTCTCTGACCTGAAGGCCCACCCTGAGAAGGCCAAAGGCGCCGGGCAGCTGCTGTTTGAGATGTGCAAGGGCGTCCGCTGCATGTTCCACTCCTGCGCCGAGAAGGTCGGCCATCCACTCTGATTTTATTACAATGTTTTCTGTGGAGTCTTAGCGGGGGCACTATTAAAATTATATTCAAGAGATACACAGAGGTAGATGTAGATCTGCGTTTGCTTGGTGTCCTCAGAATCAGACGAGTTGTTCAATTCAAAATTCATCTGGGTTTGTCCAGATGGGGTGTTCGCTGGGTTAGCATTGTCTCTCCGTGAGCCGCTACTATTGACTTGTTGCGGTAACCTCGCTCCTGTTCATGTGAGGGTTCCAAATAGCTGCTCAGATTACAACACAACAACAAGATTGTAGATTGTCTACAAACACAAAGATAAATGCACACTATACGTGGCGCTGTGATTAAAAGACTATCCAATAATCTAGGTAGCCTAATAATCGACTAAACAATCACAGTATTAGGCTACCTAATAATCATATAATAATAATAATGATAATAATGTATGTTTATATTTTTTAAACTTTTACTACTTTTTTTAGTTGCATGTGTTAGTCTACACTTGGAGTAACCGGGCAGTTAGTCCTAACAGTTAGCTCATAGTTCCAGTGCCGGTTTAGCTGTGTGTTAGTAGACACAGTCTTGTGTTACTCCCTCCCTCCCTGATGATAAGATCACCTCCTCCCCCTCTGCAGGCCTTCCCCCTTGCTCTGAGGAAGCTGGGCCCCACCCTAGACCCTGCCCTCCGGTTGCCCTGGGACACGGTCAGGGACGCCCTGGATCAGATGGCTCAGGCCGCAGCCAATCACGTCGACAAGGAGCACTTCCTGGTTCTCTGGGAGTCCCTGCAGGTGAGGCCTCGTCATTGGCTGCATCGGGTGGGGATGTTAGGTCGTGCTCTTGTCCTTCTTCACAGCTCCTCGTCACGGTCAGACCAGCAAAGATCCCACCTTCAGTTTAAAGTGAAAGTGAAAGTAAACTAAATAAGGCAAAACTGATTCAATGTAAAAGCTTTAGGGTCATTCAACTCTGTTTACGTTACTTTGTTAGGTTGTTCATAGAAGCATTTAAAAGTCCTAGAAAAAGTCCTAAAAAGTTGCCAGGACGTATGTTGTACGTCCTTGCACTTAAAAATAGTACTTAGAATTGTGTAGCATCTTATCCTAGCTATATCTGTTGTATACAGGGAAGGGGTTAACCTAACTGTTATTTGTGCTTTGCACTTGGTTCTATGAACATCCTTACTGTACCGACAGCGATACATTCTGGTTTCTCTTTCTTCTGCCAAATGTACAAATGTCGCTTTGGTTAAAAGCGTCTGCTAAATGCACTACCTGTAAATGTAACGTGGCGAATGGGGGTGTGTGTGTCAGGCGTGTGTCATGGAGGTGCTGGAGGTCCTGCAGAGGGAGGAGATGCCGAAAGGCTTGCTGAAGGAGCAGGTGGAGGAGCAGCTGGAGAGGCTGCTGTTTGTTCTCCACACCCTGGCCTCCCACAAGGACGGAGCCAAGGTCACCAAACCACAGGCGGTCTGCCAGGTAGGAGGTCCATCACTATGGCACCTATGGAGAGGTTAATATGGTGTTCCTTAGGAATGCACCAGTATGGCCTGTATTCATACGCTGCTCTAGGCCGATACATATATTGATAATCTTTTTCATAATCAATCAACAGTTGTGTTTTTCACCTACAAACACAGCAGCGTTAATTGTTTGGAAAGAAACAGCACTTTAGTTTCCAACGTTAGACATTTTGGCAGCTGTACATCAGTGACTGATGCATCATTGTGCCCCTACTTTCCATGGTGATGAAGCTGGCCGCACAGCATGCATCAACATAGAGGGTCAAGATCGTATCTAATGTGTAGAAACCATTGATACCGTTACCATTGCGAGGTCGTGGATGACACTGTTAGTATAGGGATGTTTAGCTACACTGTCATTCTTTTACCATAGCGCCGTGTTTTGGTTACCATAGCGACGTGGTGCCGTTACCATAGCGACGTCATGCGGTTGCTGTAACAATGTGATGCTGCCACCATAGTGACCTGATGCGGTGACCATAGCGACGTGACGCTGTTTCCATAGCGATGTGTCACCATCTCTCTCTCTCTGTGCAGACGGTGATGAAGGTGGTCCGGACCCCAGGACTCCCCGCCTCCTGCTCTCAGCTCCTCCTCCAGATCACCTCCTCCCTGCTCCTGGGGGAGAACATCTTCCTGCCCTCCTCCTTCATCCAGGAGACGGTGCAAACGGTACTGTGTGTGTGTGTGTGTGTGTGTGTGTGTCTGAAAGGAGATGTGTGTTTCTCTCTGTGTGCGCATGTCTCAGGGTTTGTGTCTAGGACCATGCAATGTGTTTGTGTGTTCTGACGTCTCTCTCTCTCTCTCTCTCTCTCTCTCTCTCTCTCTCTCTCTCTCTCTCTCTCTCTCTCTCTCTCTCTCTCTCTCTCTCTCTCTCTTTCGCCCCCTCTCTCTCTCGCCCCCCCTCTCTCTCTCTCTCTCTCTCGCCCCCCCTCTCTCTCTCTCTCTCTCTCGCCCCCCCTCTCTCTCTCTCTCCCTCCCAGGTGTTTGCCAGTGATATAGATCAGGACCTGATTCTGGAGTTCACCAAGGAGATGTTCACCATGAAGCAGTTTGAAAAGGTGTGAGCCGGGCTGGGGGGGGTCCAACATCTCATGGACCAAAAACAAATCAGACTACTACCGCTTCACCAGGTTGGAGGGTTGGTTGCATCTGTTCCTAAATGTAGTTTGTAACCCTTATCTCCCTCCCCCCCCCCCCCCAGCTCTTCCTGCCCACCCTGCTGCGGTTCTCCTCCGGTCTGCTGCGCAGCGCGGACCCCAGCACCCCCCAGCGGGGCCTGGAGGTCCTGGTGCAGCTCATCCTCTCCAAGGCCCCCCCGCCCAGCGACGGCTCCATGGCCTTCGAGGTCTACCCCCTGCTGTTCACCGGCGCCCCGCCCCAGGGGTGAGTCACTGCCGCGCTGCAGGGAAACCTTTACGGGCCTTTAGCAGACGCTTTTATCCAAAGCGACTTTGAAAGAGAAACAATATATCACTGTTGTTACAGTAAGGATGTGCCAACCACTAACACTTGTTAATACGGCTGTCTGTTGTGAATCCTAACATGTGTTCTTACCCCAGCAGCAAGGAGACCCCCCAGGCCGGACCCTGTGACCCAGAGGAGCAGGATGAGAGCCGGCTGGTCCCAGAACAGATTCTGTCTCTGATCCAGCTGCCTCTAGACCAGCCCATCTCTGACCTGTCCC
Source organism: Gadus macrocephalus (assembly GCF_031168955.1). NCBI lineage: Eukaryota > Metazoa > Chordata > Actinopteri > Gadiformes > Gadidae > Gadus > Gadus macrocephalus. The sequence continues at coordinate 12,369,291 of NC_082400.1, read as the reverse complement.
TCCCCTGGGCCGCCCTGGTGCTGCTGCCCCACCTCAGGTACGCTCTGTTCTCTCTCTTCTCTCTCGATCGCTCGTACATTGAGTTCCAGCTTTTGGCGGTGCTTTAAGTGGTTGTTTCCGATCCTGAAGCGAGGCTAAATGGTGGTTGTGGTTCCCCTGCAGGCCTCTGGCCGGCACCAGTGTGGTTCCAGCCGTCACAGACCTCCTGAACCGCCTCCTGGGTCTGATCCAGACCCAGGAACTCGGGAAAGGTGAGCCCAAGTTAGACTGTACAGCCACATTGTGCAACTGTAACCACTGCTTCTGTTTTGTGCTAGATATGTTCTGAATGTTACAGTTACTACTAAACTCTAATCTGATAAAATACATGCCCCTCCCTCCCTCCCTCCCTCCCTCTCTCCCTCTCTCCCCCCCTCGCCCAGCGGGTCTGTTTGTGGCCAGACAGGCTCTCAGCTGTCTGCTCACCCTGGATAGCTCCGCCCACCTGCTCTCATTGGTCCCAGTGGACAAGGTCGTGGCCACCCTGCAGTGAGTACTTCTCCAGTGTGTGTGAGAGATACAGATGTGTGTGTGTGTGTGTGTGTGTGTGTAGATGTTTGTATGTCTGTGTGTGTTGGTTAAACACAGGTGTGTGTGTGTTAGTGAGATACATGTGTGTGTGTGTGTGTGTGTGTGTGTTCGTGAGATAAGAGTGTGTGTTAAAGATGTCTAGGAATGACACAGAGTAGATAGGGTGTGTGTGTGGTGATATGGGTGTATGTCATCAATCTACCAATATCTACTTAGAGTGGGTAGAGAGTGAGGTCCTAAATTTAGCCTCTAGTTCCGATAACAACCCGAAACAATGGAACGAGGCCACGATTAGAATACAAAGTAACGGAGTCAAGGACACACAACTTCTTCTCTCTAGGTGTGTTTCTGAGTTCATGCCCGTACGATTCATGTATCGTCTGGGCGCACAGCGCGCTACTTTGTGAGTTCATGTTCATTCAGATCCGTTGTTCGCGGAGGGCATTTCAGATTCGGATGGCGGGAAGACGAAGGGATGAAGGGACGATCGAGGCGTATCGGCCGCCCTCACGAGCACATAAAAAGAGAAACAAATGCTAGTGTGCAGCGATGTTCAAGAGGTCTCTTGTTATCCGGCGCCAGAGTCGGACCAGTGCACTCCACTGGTTACTGGGCGGGACCGCGCTCCTTTGATCCTCCCCCCTGCTGGGCCCACAGAGTTATGAGCTCCCCCACACAGGGTTTACCCCCTGGTGGGTGAGCTCGGTGCGGGTGTTGAGAGTGGATGTGTGTGTGATTGGAGAGTGGTGTGTGTGTGTGGACTGTGGAGAGTGGATGTGTGTGTGCGTGTGTGTGTGTGTGTGCGCGTGCGTGCGCACGCGAGTAAATGGCTCTTCTGTGGTAGGAATCTAGCTCGATCTCTTCCGGTTCCGGACATCTGACTCCAAGGTCAGGGTATCAGGGCTGAGGCTTGGCTCTGTGACCTGGGGCTCTGTCTGCCGCTCTGGGCCTGGGGGTTCAGAACCTAGAGATCCCGGTGTGGAAGTCTGTTCTCTGTCCTTTTTTGTGAACTTCTATTGTGTATATAGTTGGTTCTACATGGGCCAATACACTTTTCCAGATTTCTGAAATAAGTTTGAATCAAAAGATTAAATGCTCCTGAAACAGCTTTTCAGCTGACACAAAGATTGCTTGTGTTTTCCATCTTTTTTTTTATCTTTAAATGCTTTTTAATGGGATGGATACCATGGTTACCGTGGTTACTGGAGGCCTTTCTCTTGACGCCATCTTCTTCTCATTTCCTGTTGCGGACAGGAAGTACCCCACGGATCTGTCTGCGCTGTTGCTGGGCGACCTCTACTACACCCGCCTGGCCCTCGGGGGCCTCTCCGAGCACAGGACCCACAATGCATTGCTGGAGGTGTACCAGATTCTTCACGCCAACGTGTCGTCCAACATTGCCAAGGTAACAAGCGGCTACAGGAAGTGAGCAGGGTGCTTTGGTACTATGATCCGATGTCCTTTATCTTCCACGGGCTTGAGCTTGAACAGTCCGCTTGAAGTTAGCATCAGTTCCGATTAAAATGCATAAATGATGGCATCATTAACTCCAGACACTCCCATTGTTTTTTTTCCCAGATCCGCCTCTTGACACTCAGGATATTCACTCACTTTGCGGCGGAGCTTCCTGTCCAGACAGAGGTAAGACAAACAGGAAGTACATTGCAGTGAAGTCCGTCTGACTTCCTGTCGGCCTGTCTGTTTGAGCATCTGTCTGTCTGATGGTGCTGTCCATCCATCTGTCTAATGCTCCATGTGTCCTATCTATTTCTCTGTGTTGGTTGACCAATCGGGCATCAATCTATCTCTCTGTCTGTCTGTCTGTCTTGGCCTATCTGTCTGTCTATCTGCTGCTCTATCCATCTCTCTGGTCTGTGTGGTCTGTGTATGTGTGTTGCGTCTCCCCCCGGTCGCTCTGTCTGAGGCTGATCCCTCCCTCTCTCTCCGTCTCCAGGGCGAGGAGAGCGAGGCGGTGCAGCCCGTGTTTGCCGTGTGCCTGCTGGCGGAGCGCGTCCCGGCCACCGTGCAGGACCACAGAGAGAAGCTGCTGCACCTCCGCAAGCTGAGGCACGACCTGGCCCAGGGCTGCCTGCCGCAGGGGCCCCCCGGAACCTTCGAGCAGGTGAGGAGCCCGCCGTCGCCTAGCGATGGGGTTACCGTGGCAACGCTCCCCCCCACCTGACCCTAGTCCCCTGCCTAGTGTTAAAGTTAAAAACAAATGCCTTCTCCTGACTCGGTAGAGATAGTTTTATTTTATTTAGGGGTGGGACTATATTGATGTTCAGACTGTCTGTCTGTTTCTTACAAGAGCCACTCCCACTCACAACAAGCTGATTTATGTGTGGGCATGCATTCATTAATTATTTATCCTATAGATGACAATAAGAGTCCAACGTTTTATACAATTGGGTTAATTTCACTTGAGATTGGGGCGTTCTGGTGAATGGTTTTCTTCAAAACCGGTGACTGTTTTTCTTCTAAAACCAGTGATTTTAAGTCCCCCCAGCGGTCGCTGACTGACAGTTGATTGGTCAATCCAACGGTCGAACCTGTGGCATCACACCAGCCGTGACATGTGTGTGTGTGTGTGTGTTCAGGTGCCGCTGCGCTACCTGATAGCGATGCTCTACATCAACTTCAAGTCTCTATGGGACCCTGTCATCGAGCTGCTGATGTAAGTACCTGTTAGCACTACTCTTACACTTACTCAGATACGCCGAGGCCTCATTTTAGTACGCTAGGGCTTTTAGCGCTTTGTTTTTTGGGAAGATCATTCTAATTAATTCTGTTGATCTTAAATCAGTGAATGTATATAGTGTGAAAAGTTGATCAATTTGCATTGTTTTTCTTGCTGAGCATAACGTATATTTTATAAAGGGAGAGGATACTGTAGCAGTTAGGGAATTTGACCCTGAGCTGATTTGAATCCCAATGTCCTTAGTCTAGCTGCTGGAATCATTGCGCAAGATGCCTGCATTAACGATGTATCTAAAAGCCACTGTGGAACAAGTGTCTAAAGTCTAAAAGACTAAATAGTCTAAGATGTACCTTGTGTGACCTGTTGATTTGTTGTTCTGGACCCTAGGAGCCACGCCCGAGGGATGGACAACAAGAGCTTCTGGCAGGTCTTCTACGAACACCTGCAGACCGTGGCGGGACTGGCAGGTAGGAGACCCAGCTGGGCTGTTAGCGACCATGCTGACCGCGATGTTAGCCCACTTATAGCTAACTAGAAGGGCTAGCCTGGATGGTGACTGATGTTGAATCAGGATGTGTGTTACACGTTTCCCTGAGGGATGGATTGGTTATTATTAATCAGCACAAATACTTTCCATGATAGTTTATTATGCATTTCTTTTTTAATTAAACTATCCTTTACCTTTTTATAGTACTAGTTTTTACGTCGTTTAGCAGACGCCTTTATCCATAGTTACTTACCGTTAACGAGCAGGTAGCTGTGAGGGCATCTTCCCGAAGCATGCCTCCAGGTGCGGAATCTCACCCACGACCTTTCTGTCAACGTGTGCCTCAGAAAAAGAGCTGCAGCGTCGCGGGGAGGACCGCGACGACGACAGCGACGACGAGGGCGACGACCAATCAGATCTGTCCGGAGAGGCGGGCTGCGACGTCATCGAGAGCGGCGACGTGGGCGTGCTGTTCCTGGAGCAGGCCAAGCTGACCTCTGACACCGGCGCCCGGACGGACTTCACCAACTTCCGCAGCCAGCTGTGGCGCGCCATGACCCACTTCCCCGACTGTGTGGAGCCGCGCAGCCGGGAGCTCACCCCGCTCTTCCTGCAGTTCATCAGGTTCAGATCCCCTTCTCCTCCTTCGGTTGGCCTAGTGGTCATCAGGTTCAGATCCCCTTTTCCTCCTTCGGTTGGCCTAGTGGTCATCAGGTTCAGACCCCCTGCTCCTCCTTCTGTCAGGCTAGTGGTCATCAGGTTCAGATCCCCTTCTCCTCCTTCTGTCAGGCTAGTGGTCATCAGGTTCAGATCCCCTTCTCCTCCTTCGGCTGGGCTAGTGGTCATCAGGTTCAGACCCCCTTGTCCTCCGGGTTGGCTGGTAACCGGAAGGTTGCTAGTTGGATCCCCGGCTCCTCCTAGCTGATTGTCGAGGTGTCCCTGACTGACCAAGACACCTGACCCTACCTGTTCCTGACGAGCTGACTGTCGCCCTGCATGGTTGACTCCGCCGTCGGTGTGTGAATGTGTTACATTATACTGAACGTGATCAGTATAATGCGAATCATGCAAAGTAGAGGGCTCAAAAACAACTTGAGACGATTGGCTGTCAACAAAGCAATTTGTTACTGATGTTTCCGCCAGCCAATCGCTTTGTGTATTGTAACTCACATCCCGCCCTACCTTTGTTCTGATTGGCAGCAATGAGTATTTCCCCGCGGACCTGCTGGTGGCACCCACTCAGGACCTGAGGAAGAAGGAAAGCCCCGCCCCCAAGGATGCGGAGATGACTGGGGAGGGAGAGGAGGAGCAGGACTCTGAGGAGGAGGAAGAGGAGGAGGAGAAGGCTGGAGGGAGACGCCAGAAGAAGCCCGTCCCCAAACGAGCGGCGGCTAAGTATGACAACATTCCGAGGAGGAACCTCTGATGTCTCCTCATGAATATTCATCACCCTCTTAAACTGAAACACATGCCACCATGTTGTAATATAGACCAAAACTGTTAATTGTGGTGGTTGGTGGTTTAAAGATGATTAGATCAAGGATTTGATGTATGAAATGTGTTAAATTAATTAACTTCTTTCTTCTCCCCTTCACCCTCCCAGACAACTGATTTCCCACATGAAAGTGTTTGCTAAGTTCTCCAACCCCCGCTCCCTCTACATGGAGCCTCGTCTCAACGAGCTCTACCACCAGGTAACGAGTGAAGACCCATCTCCTACAGGCCATGTGAATACATGTATCATGTATTCTAGCAGGTATCACTGCGCAGTGAATATCTCCTGATGCTGTCTGTTTCTCCTCCTGATGCTCTGTCTGTTTCTCCTCCTGATGCTCTCTCTGTCTGTTTCTCCTCCTGATGCTCTGTCTGTTTCTCCTCCTGATGCTCTGTCTGTTTCTCCTCCTGATGCTCTGTCTGTCTGTTTCTCCTCCTGATGCTCTGTCTGTTTCTCCTCCTGATGCTCTCTCTGTCTGTTTCTCCTCCTGATGCTCTGTCTGTTTCTCCTCCTGATGCTCTCTCTGTCTGTTTCTCCTCCTGATGCTCTGTCTGTTTCTCCTCCTGATGCTCTGTCTGTTTCTCCTCCTGATGCTCTGTCTGTTTCTCCTCCTGATGCTCTGTCTGTTTCTCCTCCTGATGCTCTGTCTGTTTCTCCTCCTGTTGCTCTCTGTCTGTTCCTCCTCCTGTTGCTCTCTGTGTCTGTTCCTCCTCCTGTTGCTCTCTGTGTCTGTTTCTCCTCCTGTTGCTCTCTGTGTCTGTTCCTCCTCCTGTTGCTCTCTGTGTCTGTTTCTCCTCCTGTTGCTCTCTGTGTCTGTTCCTCCTCCTGTTGCTCTCTGTGTCTGTTTCTCCTCCTGATGCTCTCTCTGTCTGTTCCTCCTCTCCTGTTGCTCTCTGTGTCTGTTCCTCCTCCTGTTGCTCTCTGTGTCTGTTCCTCCTCCTGTTGCTCTCTGTGTCTGTTCCTCCTCCTGTTGCTCTCTGTGTCTGTTCCTCCTCCTGTTGCTCTCTGTGTCTGTTTCTCCTCCTGATGCTCTCTCTGTCTGTTCCTCCTCTCCTGTTGCTCTCTGTGTCTGTTTCTCCTCCTGTTGCTCTCTGTGTCTGTTCCTCCTCCTGATGCTCTCTCTGTCTGTTCCTCCTCTCCTGTTGCTCTCTGTGTCTGTTTCTCCTCCTGTTGCTCTCTGTGTCTGTTCCTCCTCCTGTTGCTCTCTGTGTCTGTTCCTCCTCCTGTTGCTCTCTGTGTCTGTTTCTCCTCCTGATGCTCTCTCTGTCTGTTCCTCCTCTCCTATTGCTCTCTGTGTCCGTTTCTCCTCCTGTTGCTCTCTGTGTCTGTTCCTCCTCCTGTTGCTCTCTGTGTCTGTTCCTCCTCTCCTGATGCTCTCTGTGTCTGTTCCTCCTCTCCTGATGCTCTGTCTGCCTCTAATGCTCTCTGTCTGATTAACTCTTTAGGTTTCCCCTACTGATTCTTTGTCTGTTCCCCAGCTGCTCTGTCACCAGGAACAGGAGATCCAGAAAGCTGCGCTAGACTGCATCCTGACCTACAGGGACCCACACATAGTGCCCTACAAGTGAGTGTCTCCCACCTACCTCCCCCCTCTCTTTCCCTCTCTCCCAACCACCTCTCCCTTCTCTTTCTCTCTTTCCCTCTCTCCCACTTACCTCCCCTCTTTCCCTCTCTCCTTCCCTCCCTCCACTTTTCACCTCCCTCTCTCACCTCTCTTTCTCTTCCACCCCTCTCTCTTTCCCCCATCCCCTTTCCTCCCTATCCCCCCGCGTTCTCTCTCTCCCTATATCTCTCTCTCTCCCTATATCTCTCTCTCTCCCTATATCTCTCTCTCGCTCTCTGACTCTCTCCCCTGATATAGATCAGAGTCTGTATTTCCCAGAGCCTCCTCTCTTGCAGAAAGCTCTCTGGTCTTTTTGGAGGAATGTTAACAGGCCGGCTGAACAATGGGGTTGCTGGTTCTGCGCCCGGTGGCGTGTCATTAAGCTATCTGGTTCCAGCGCCGGGAGCCCCCTGAGAGACGCCTGGCTATGAGGGCCCTCCATTGTAGTAGAGCGGTCCTAATGGATCTGGGGACTGGACAGGGTTTAATGTGAGGCACATCATCGCATTTCAGGGATGATTAGCAGAATCGCAAATATCATATTACCGTATTCGAGACTTTGAAAAATGTCACACAGATCTCACAGATTTAAAGTCTCCTACAGATTTAAACAGACTCCTGTTTCAGACCTATACTTTAACTAGCCTTTATTTAGTTTGCAAACGTCTAGTAAATAGCAGAAGAAGACTTTTCAATAAACATTTAAAATATGAGGATGAAGAAACAGAAGAAAAAATTGCAAATGAAAAACAAAATGGCCGTAAAACAACCAATCAAACCCTGGTTTGGGTTGATGACTGGTTAGCCTGTGTATCGACGCGGGTCTGAGAGGGACTGAATGAAGACGCTGTGAGGACCGTGGACCCCCGGCGGTCTGCGTGATGGTTAATCCCCGTCTCGTTTCAGGGAGAACCTGGGGAGGCTTCTGGACGACAAGCACTTCAAGGAGGAGATCGTTCACTTCAACATCTCTGAGGAGGGCGAGGCGGTGGACCCCCTGCACAGAGTCACCCTCATCCCCCTGCTGATGAGGTCTGTCTGCCCACCTGTCTGTCTGCCCGCCTGTCTGTTACCCTCCTCTCATCAACCTGCCTGTCTGTCTCCCTATCATGAACATGTCTGTCTGTCTCCTTATCATCAACATGTCTGTCTGTCTCCTTATCATCAACATGTCTGTCTGTCTCCTTATCATCAACATGTCTGTCTGTCTCCTTATCATCAACATGTCTGTCTGTCTCCTTATCATCAACATGTCTGTCTGTCTCCTTATCATCAACATGTCTGTCTCCTTATCATCAACATGTCTGTCTCCTTATCATCAACATGTCTGTCTCCTTATCATCAACATGTCTGTCTCCTTATCATCAACATGTCTGTCTGTCTCCTTATCATCAACATGTCTGTCTGTCTCCTTATCATCAACATGTCTGTCTGTCTCCTTCTCATCAACATGTCTGTCTCCTTATCATCAACATGTCTGTCTGTCTGTCTCCTTATCATCAACATGTCTGTCTGTCTGTCTCCTTATCATCAACATGTCTGTCTGTCTCCCTATATCATCAACATGTCTGTCTGTCTCCTTCTCATCAACATGTCTGTCTGTCTCCTTATCATCAACATGTCTGTCTTCCGGTCTGTTTGTCTGTCTGTTATTCCTCCTGTTGTGTTGTTGTTTCCCTTGTTTGCATCGTTGCTGTTGAAAGGCCTCGTTGTGGCTCGTTTGTTTACCGTCTGATCCAAACCAGAGCACTGCATGAAGCCCCCACATTAGCTGATGCGTGTGCCCCCGGCCCTCTACCGCCCCCACCTTAAGTAACGTGTCCGCCCCCCCCCCCTCCCCTCAGGATCCTGTTCGGCCGCCTGCGCTCTAAGGGCAGCAGTAAGTTCCAGGGCAAGGCGTCGGCGTCGGTGCGCTCCTCCATCGTGCTGCGCTTCCTGGGGGGCTGCCAGGCCGAGGAGCTGGGCATGTTCATCAGCCTGCTGCTGGAGCCGCTGGGCCACCACGCTCAGGGTGAGACCCTACTTCACAGCCAAGGGTTCAAGCCAGTTCAAAATGGCATCTGGTTGCGTCTCAACATCAGCCACTTGATGGTCTTAAGAGTGGAACTTTTAAACATAGTTTATTCGTGCTGGGTTGTAAGAGACTTATGATGATTGATCTGGATTGATTGATTGATTGACATGGGTTCTTCCCAGCCTCAGCTATGGGGTTAGCACACTGGTCTGTGGAGCAGCACAGCAGCACTATGCTATGCTCATGCCATGACTTCTAGACAAGGAGCTCTAAATGCTGGCGAACAAACCTAGAACACAAGCCGTACTGAAGTGACAAATGTAACCAGGGCTTACTGGATACTCCTGCTCTGAAGGTTCTGGGTTTGATTCCCCCTACCCGCTCCTTCATGTCCTGGTTCTGATTGACTGCGATGGATGGATGAATCTGCTCGATGACTAAACGATGAGTGAGTAATCCCCCCGCCCCCCCCGTCCAGGCTCGTGCGTGGAGGCGGTGGAGCGCGCCGTGAGCCAGACGGACGTGGCGGCCGTGCTGCCCCTGGGCCGGCAGCACAGCCTCCTGAACGTCATCACCGTGGTGATCGACAAGCTGGGCCACTTGATCCAGGGCCACCTGCCCCAGGTGCTGCAGATCATCCTCAGCCTCAACGCCTCCAACTCCGCCATCCTGGACCAGAGGGAGCAGGTAGGAAGAGGAAACGCCTTTGATCGTTGTGTTTTGTGGAAGATGAGGTTTGAATGACGTGATGACCTTTTGCCTTTCTTCCCCATTCTCCCCTACTCCCACCTCCTGCTCCTCTTCCCCATCAATTTCCTCTTCCTCCTCCTGCTAACTTCATCCTCTTCCTCCTCCTCCTCTTCCTCCTCCTCTTCTTACCTCCCTCCTACCCTCCTACCCTCCTCCTCCTCCTCCTCCTCCTCTTAACCCCCTCCTCCTCTTCTTACCTCCCTCCTACCCTCCTCCTCCTCTTCTTACCCCCCTCCTCCTCTTCTTACCCCCCTCCTCCTCTTCTTACCTCCCTCCTACCCTCCTCCTAACTTTATCCTCCTCCTCTTCCTCTTCTTACCCCCCTCCTCCTCCTAACTTCATCCTCCTCCTCCTCCTCCTCCTGCTCCTCCTCCTCCTCCTCCTCCTCTTCTTACCTCCCTCCTACCCTCCTCCTAACTTTATCCTCCTCCTCTTCCTCTTCTTACCCCCCTCCTCCTCCTAACTTCATCCTCCTCCTCCTCCTCCTCCTCCTCCTCCTCCTCCTCCTCCTCCTCCTCCTCTTCTTCTTACCCCCCTCCTCCTCTTCTTACCTCCCTCCTACCCTCCTCCTCCTCCTCCTAACTTCATCTTCCTCCTCCTCTTCTTACCTCCCTCCTCCTCCTCCTCCCCCTCCTCCAGCTGAAGCCCGGGTGCATCGCCCCCCTGAAGAAGCTGCGTCGGCTGGGCGGCCTCCGGGTGCTCGACTTCTTCGAGGGCTTCGAGTCGTACGCCTTCACCTCCCAGGAGCTGGACGCCATCTTCCTGGCCGGGGTGTGGCCGCAGGTGGGTGCAGCGGGGGGTCCGGCGGGGGGGGGGGGGGGTTCTGTGTCCCTCTGAAGCGGCCCCTTTAATGCCTTCAGTAGCGCCGCAGGTGACGATGTAAGGTAACATGTGGAGGGTTTGTGTTCCAGGTGTGTCGTCTGTCCACGGAGAGCCCCTACTCCCCCACACCGCTGCTCAAGCTCATCCACGCCTGGAGCAAGAACCCCAGGTGAGCTCCCGCCTCCTGCAGCGCCTCCGGGTCGGCACCGTGCAACACCGTGTTCAGACGCTCGCTAATGGGTTCTCCTTTGCACAGCATGGAACATTGAGCACAAAACTGAAATCTCTCTTTTCCTGTGTCTCTCTCCCACTGGCTCTCTGTCTCTCTCCCACTTGCTTCCGATGTCACTCTCTCTCCCCCTTTCATTTCCTATGTCTTTCTCCCTCTCCCCTACTGTGGGATGTCTCTCTCTCCTACTGTGGGATGTCTCTCTCTCTCTCTCTCTCTCTCTCTCTCACACCTATTTTCTAATGTCTATCCCTCTCTTCCTATGTCTCTCTCTCTGCCCTAATGTGCTATGTCTCTCTTCCTATGTCTCTCTCTCTGCCCTAATGTCCTAATGTGCTATGTCTCTGTCCCTCTCTTCCTATGTCTCTCTCTGCCCTAATGTCCTAATGTGCTATGTCTCTCTCCCTCTCTTCCTATGTCTCTCTCTCTCTGCCCTAATGTGCTATGTCTCTGTCCCTCTCTTCCTATGTCTCTCTCTCTGCCCTAATGTCCTAATGTGCTATGTCTCTGTACCTCTCTTCCTATGTCTCTCTCTCTGCCCTAATGTCCTAATGTGCTATGTCTCTCCCTCTCTTCCTATGTCTCTCTGTCCTAATGTGCTATGTCTCTCTCCCTCTCTTCCTCTCTCTCCCTCAGGTTCTTCCCTCTGATGGCCAAGCGGCGACCTGACCATCCCGAATGTGACGTTCTCCTCAACGTCTTCTCAATAATGTCTGCCAAAAAGATCTCCCAGGCAACCACCACCATGGTCCTGGATATCGCCGAGTCCCTCATCACTTCCCCCGACTTTGTTGCCACGGAGACCATGCTGGAACTCAATGTCAACGGCTGTGTGGTCCCCCAGCCCCCAGAGGGCGCTGTTGTATCAGGTTAGACTCACTCACTCACTCACTCACACACACACACTGTGTGAGAGCTTATAGTGGTGTTGGAGAGCGTTAGTGTGATTGAAAGTGAGAGAGTGTAACATTGGGCTCAGGGTCAAGTGTCTGCATAACGACCATGACTTTATTGATACAGCAAATCAAAGTACAAGTAACAAACCACTTGACAAACTGAAAACATGTGACATCAAAAAGGATAAAACCAACCAGGACAATACTAAGAAAATAATTAAATAAAAGTGTGCATCAAGACCCTCTTCCTTGGTACCTTGTATCAGTGGTGATTTACATGCCCCCCCCCCCCCCCCCCCCCAGACGGGCTGCCCCTGGGCTCCAAGCTGCTGCTGCCCCACGTCTCCACGCTGCTCGTCTTCTTCAGCGGCGTGGTCAGCAACACGGAGCGCACCAAGAGGAAGAAGAACCGCACGCAGGTCGCCAAGGAGCTCAGCATCCTGTCCAAGTGAGTGGCCGCAATAGGGCTGCTCCATTATGGGAAAAGTCCTAATCACGAATATTTTGGTTGATATTGAAATCACGATTATTCATACGATTATTTTTCGCCTTAAAAAATTACACAAAATGGTCGAAAAGAAAATATTCCAATCAAAATTAATATACAGATATGTATCCAGCTGTTCTGCCCTTTCTATAAAACAGTAAATAATAAAAATCGTTTATGTTAATTTTGTGATTGTTTGACGCTAAAATCGAAGTCGCGATCAAAATTCGATTCATGGCCCAGCCCTCGGCCGTAACCTTGGTGATCCTGAGCAGGGGGGGGGGGGGGGGTAACCGTGGTGATGGTTGTCAGCGGGGGCGGAGGTCCTCCTCAGGGTCCCGGGGAGAGAGAGTCGGTTCATCTCTGAGGGGGTGATTACATTGTGTCTTGGTGTCTATTTTTGGTCTATTATCTTGGATTAAATTCTCTCTCTCTCTCTCTCTCTCTCTCTCTCTCTCTCTCTCTCTCTCTCTCTCTCTCAGGATCAGTCGTTTTGTGAATGACAAGGAGCAGAGCTCCACCCTCATCACTCTGCTGCTGCCGTACCTCCACCGAGGCAGCAACTCCCAGGTAGCTCTCCTCTCATTGGCTAAACCCTGGGAAACCATTCCATGTGTCCTCTATTCAAAATGTATAGATGGGGCATTAAAGCATAAGAACTAAAGCTTCAGTTTAGTAAATATATTTTGTGACATGTCGGGTATTTGCAAGGCAAGCGGGAAATAATCACTATCTAAATAATAAAACGGTTATAACCTATTTTCGTGTGTCTTCAGGATACGGAGATGGACATCCTGGCCACGGTGCAGAACCTGTTGAGGAGGTGTCTGGATCCCTCAGAGTTCCTGGCCCCGCTCAGCAAGCTGTTCTCCATCATCATGAACAAGCTGCCCCGCATGGCCCTCACCAAGACCTTCCTGGTACCCGGCCTCACCCACCAACACCACCCCCATACCATAGACCAGATACCAGAGACCCACCCACCAACTACACCCCCACACCAGAGACAGTGACCCACCCACCAACACCACCTCCATACCAGAGACAGTGACCAGAGACCCACCACCCACCAACACCACCCCCATACCATAGACCAGATACCAGAGACCCACCACCCCCATACCAAAGACCAGATACCAGAGACCCACCACCCCCATACCAAAGACCAGATACCAGAGACCCACCACCCCCATACCATAGACCAGATACCAGAGACCCACCACCCCCATACCATAGACCAGATACCAGAGACCCACCACCCCCATACCAAAGACCAGATACCAGAGACCCACCCACCAACTACACCCCCACACCAGAGACAGTGACCCACCCACCAACACCACCTCCATACCAGAGACAGTGACCAGAGACCCACCACCCACCAACACCACCCCCATACCAGAGACCTGACACCAGGGAGCAGGCCCTTTAGCAAACATCTCGCTGCTTCAACCTCCTTTGTTATTATTGGGTTAACTACCGGAAAATCTGTTCTTTTAAATGAAAGTGAAACTTGTGTTCAGTTCTCAGCTTCTTACAATTCTTACAACCAGGAACTTCAACTGGATTCAGAAGTCTATGCTTAGGCTGCGATCTTATCCATTGTATTGGGGATCCTACACTTACTCTTGTGACTTATTGAAAGGTTGCCCTGCACTCACTCACACTGCCTGCAACGCAGCCACTCTCGTCTCTTAACTCCTTGAGCATGCACAGTGGTATCTTAACACGGGATCGAAACTTGTGGATGAGTTTGTTTGTGGAGTAAGCTGCCTAGACAGGACAGTTTGTTATGCGTTGACCTATGGGAGCTGCTACACGCTCGTTGGGGATATCATGGATCTCAATTGATGGGCAACTGCCCCATTTTCAGAACTACTTGTCTACTGTCATGGCTCTGTAGCATAATGTAATCTTTGTGTTTGTTCTGCTTTCAGACTCTTTCGGAAATGGAGCCCTCCCTGGATTATATCACGGACGTAACTGCCAAGGTGCACACACACACGCACACTTCATTAAATACACTTCTTACCCGTTATAGGGTTAGACGATTGAGTATATTACATGTCTGTGATGTGTTAAGTTGTATTCATAGATTCAGTGTTGCACCCTCCATAGCTTTAATTCATTACTCAGCCGTCCACTCAGAGACGAGATTATAACTGTCCACCATCACGTCTCCCTCCTGCTCAGCTCAACGCCTTCGACAGCCGCCACCTGGACGAGATCCACTTCGACGTGCGTCTGATCGCCTTCCAGGACGCCACGCGTCGCATCGAGGCCATGACGGAGCTGGACATGCCCTACATCCACACCATCCTCAACAACTGCTTCTACACCTACGAGGTGAGGCCTGACCCGTCACCTGCCCCGTCACCGCCTCCACGGCACGGAGACCTCAAAACATACCAGAGATCTTCTGATGCTTTCTTATTTTGGTAAAGAGATGATTTAGTGGAATTGTTATGTTTTTCTGCATTTATTTTGTGTTGTATTGAATTTGTGTAAAATAATCCAAAGTGTTCAATCATAGATGAAATGGAAGGAAAAAAGCTGTGTATCAAATTATGAATAACTATCATACAATTATTAGAACGAGGTAGACCTGGAGTTTAATCCCTTTTTCCTTTTTCCATTCTCCATTCAATTCAATTGGGCTTAACAGGCAATACATTTCTGAGTCTGCTAACCCTCCTCTTCCTCCTCCTCCTCCTCCCAGCTGTCGGACATGTCCCTGTCGGACAACGCCACCCTGTGTATGATGGCCCTGATCGCCCAGCTGGTGGCCCTGGGCAAAGACGAGACCTACAAGGAGGTGGTGCAGAAGACCCTGCTGGAGGCCGTGCACAAGGGGCTCCGCAGCAAGGCCGACGTAGGACCACTCACTCACTCACTCACTCACTCACTCACTCAGTGACTCACTAACTGACTCACTCACTCACTCACTCACTCACTCACTCACTCACTCACTCACTCACTCACTCACTCACTCAGTGACTCACTAACTGACTCACTCACTCACTCACTCACTCACTCACTCACTCACTCACTCACTCACTCACTCACTCACTCACTCACTCACTCACCCAGTCACACACTCGCTCACTAACTCATCTAGTCATGAGTCTAGTCATCTATGTCTCACCCCTCCCTGCGTCCCCTGCCTCCTCTCAGACGGTTCGTCACGAGTACACCACCATCCTGGCCTGCCTGGTGAAGACCTTCCCCACCAAGGCCGAGTTCAGGGAGCTGGTGCAGCTCACCGACTACAACGACCCCGAGTCAGACTTCTTCGAGCACATGAAGCACATCCAGGTAAACAGGAAACAGGAAATGGATGGACCGTGGGGCAAGCCTGTTCTGAGCTGAGCTGAGGGATCTCATTGGTCAGATGATTTTTTTTATAATTAATTAATTGGGATGGATGCATTTTTGGATATTGATACTCGACATGGCATACGCAGGAAAATCTATTTATTAGTTTATCAAAATAAATGTACACATTAAGATAAGTCAGGTTTGAATCCTCAATAACACTCACTTACTCACTCACTCACTCACTAACATTGTGTGTGTGTGTGTGTGTGTGTGTGTGTGTGTGTAGATCCACCGGCGGGGGCGGGCCCTCAGGAAGCTGGCCAAGCAGCTGAATGACGGGGTGGTGGTGATGTCATCGCGCTCCCTGCAGAGCTACATCATGCCCTACACCATGACCGCCCTGTTCGATCCCGACATGATCAAGGTACTGGCTGGCTGCCTGTCTGGCTGTTTCTCCATCTGTCAACACTCTCCACATGTCTGTCCGTCTTATTTGTCTGTCTGTTTCGTTTTGTGTGTTTTATTATTTCATAGTATTTTATATTGTAATTTAAATATCATTTTAAATCATTCAATGTATTTATTTTCATTGTGTGTGTGTGTGTGTGTGTGTGTGTGTGTGCGCGCGCAGCATGAGGCCATGACCTCTGCAGGGACGGAGATGGTGGCGGCGGTGTGCAGTAAGCTCACCTGGTCCAAGTACCTGTACTACCTGAGGCAGTTCATCCACGTGCTGCAGACGGGCGGGTCGGAGCAGAAGCTGGCTGTCAGGTAGACGCGCAGACATTCATGTGTTCATTCATCCGTGTGGATTTGCGTGCAAGTCGGTTTTGTACCTCGTAGCGACGGTGGAGGAGGCGGGTTGGAAAGCGCTTGTTGGTGTTTTATATTTTAAATGTAGATCATAAAATGTGTTGCTGTTACAACTGTATTTCCAAACGCAAGGGATGATCGCTGTGAAGAGGCAGACTTACAACGGCAGTGAGAAGGAGTTGAATCCCCTCCCCGTCTCTGACCGTATGCTCTGTGTCTCTGTAGTCTGTTGGTCACGGTGTTGGAGGCCTTCCACTTTGAGCACAAGACCCTCACTAAAGAGATGGAGGCGGCCAAGGCCAGAGAAGGTAGGAACCCTGCAACGTTCTGTCTGTCTGTCTGTCTGTCTGTCTGTCTGTCTGTCTGTCTGTCTGTCTGTCTGTCTGTCTGTCTGTCACTCTCCTTCCCATCTCTCTTCCCCTCTTCTCAATCCCTTAAGATTGCACCTCCAGTTTCATATGATCCAAATAAGTGGGTGGCAGCCTGTAGTTTCATTGTCTTTGAGTCGGCATGGTGACCGTTTCCCCGTCGCTCATTGGTCCTCCTCTCCTCCCCTCCAGCGGAGAGAGCTGCAGCCGCAGCCGCGGCTCAGAGTGATGGCCAGGAGACCGCCGTCGCCGTCGAGGACGAGGAGGTCGCCATGGAGACGGACGGCAAGGCGGAGGCGGGCGACGTCGCCATGGAGACGAATGAGGACGACGACGACGACAGCGATGAGGAGGACGACGAGGCGGTTGCCGCGGCGAAGCCCAAGAAGAAGAAGGAGGCGCGGGCCGACCCGGTGGCCAGCGGCCTGCCGAAGAACAAGGCAGAGCTGGAGACGCTCATCAGGAACATCCACAAGTCGGTCCAGACCAACATCCTGCCCAGGCTGCACAAATGCCTCACCGCCAAGGTACACACATTCCTCATCCCCATGGAGACACACACACACACACACACACACACACACACACACACACACACACACACACACACACACACACACACACACATCACAATGGAAACACACACACACTCCTCATCCTCATTAAGACACACACATGCATGCACATGGAGACACACACACACAGTCCTCATCCCCATGGAGACACACACACTCATCCCCATGGAGGCACACACACACACACACACACACACACACACACACACACACACACACACACGCGCGTCATCATGGAGACACACACACACATCACCATGGAGGCACACACACACACACACACACATCACCATGGAGGCACACACACACACACACACACACACACACACATCACCATGGAAACACACATACACACACACACGCGTCATCATGGAGACACACACACATCACCATGGAGGCACACACACACACACACACACACATCACCATGGAGGCACACACACACACACACACACACACACATCACCATGGAAACACACACACTCCTCATCCTCATTGAGACACACGCATGCATGCACATGCACACGCAGACAAACACATGTGCACACTCTTAATTGTGTGTATGTGTGTGTCTGTGCGTGTGTGTGCTGCAGGTGAAGCAAGACGACCAGCACAAGTCGGTGAAGTCGAAGGAGTTCCAGGAGGAGGAGGTGGTCCGCATCCCCCTGGCCTTCGCCATGGTGAAGCTGCTCAACACCCTGCCCAAGCACGTCATGGAGGCCAACCTGCCCGGGTAGGGAGACTAGGGTCGCCTTGCATGGTGGACTCCGCCCTCGGTGGGAGAATGTCTGTATGAATGGGTGAATGTTTGGCGATGTTGCAAAGCGCTTTGAGTGGCCACTGGTTAGAAAAGCGCAAAATAAGTCCATTTGCTATTTACCATGTACAGCACTGTGTGTGGTAGTTCGAAAACCACTGAATTAGCCGACAATCTTACCCAAAGCAACTTCAAAGTTAAGCATTTAAGTGACCATGTGATATATTATATACATGCATGCATATGTTTTTAAATATGAAAAATGTTTGTGTGTGTGTGTGTTTGTGTGTGTGTGTGCCTGTGTGTGTGCCTGTGTGTGTGCGTGCAGCATCCTGCTGAAGGTGTGTGTGCTGCTGAGGAACCGCTACGAGGAGGTGCGTGAGGTGGTGCGCGGCACGCTGGTGAAGATGATCCAGACCCTGGGGCCACGCTACCTGCTCTACCTGCTGACCGAGATGCAGTCGGTCCTCAACAGGGGCTACCAGGTAACACACACACACACACACACACACACACACACACACACACACACACACACACACACACACACACACACACACACACACAGAAGTACACACAGACACACACACAGGCACACACACACACACACACACACACACACAGAAGTACACACAGACACACACACAGGCACACACACACACACAGAAGTACACAGAAGTACACACAGACACACACACAGGCACACAGGTGCACACACAGACACACACACACAGGCGCACACACACAGGCGCGAGTACCCTGGGTAGTGTGGTGTAACGTTGTGATGTTGTGTGTCTCTCGGCCCATGTGTGGTGTAACCATGGTGATGTTGTGTGTCTGTAGGTCCATGTGCTGACCTACACGATCTACCAGCTGCTGGCCGCCCTCTGTCCCACCATGAAGTCCGGACAGATAGACCACTGCATCCCTCTGCTGCTGGAGGTACGTACAGCAGTGTGTGTGTGTGTGTGTGTACTGACGCAGGCGTCCCTCATAGCCCTCACGATGGGTCTGCTCCCCTATGTCCCAGGGTGGGCAGAAGCCTACGCTAGTGAAGATGAGACCACTGCAGCAGCAGAACCGTCACCAGCGTTATGAGTCCACGCTCGTTAGTCGTCATGACGGCGCCTCTGAGGAGGTCTGTGCCGTGAGGTCTCTTAACGAGCTGTCCTCTGCAGATCTTCAACAACGAGCTGTTCGGGGACCTGTCGGAGGAGAAGGAGGTGAAGGGCATCGTGTCCAAGCTGATGGAGGCGCGCCACAGCAAGAGCATGATGTCCTACGAGCTGGTGGGCCAGTACTGCGGCAAGAAGCGCATCACTCAGCTCATCCTCCCACTCAAAGAGGTGAGGGGGCGGGGCCAAGACACTCGCGGGCCAATCCCAGCTCTTGGGGTTTTGCAATTGGTTTCGATTTGTCAGTCAGGAACAACGATTGCAGTGGCTATTCTTTCTCCTGTATGGGATAGCTTCAGCTCTCGTTTTACTATAATGTAACTTTATTTTTCTAACTTTATTTTTTAAACGGGTGCCAATGCTAGAAGGGTTATTGTAAGGTAGGATAAGAGATATGATAATAAGATGCAGGAAACATTAGCTAAAGAAGTATTAAGCAATTCAAAAGAGAAACAAAAAAGCTAAAAGCAACGCAACCTCGAAAAAAATCAATCTTTTCAATCATAAAGAAGTATCCATCATGACGGGTAGGAATGAAGAGTAAACTGTTGACTATTGAGTGACTAACCCTAAACTAACTAACACTGAAGCGAGGGCCCACCATATGAGACACCAGTACAGTACAGGCAGTACACCACTACTGGGATGGTTCTACTGGGACCTGACCACTGATATCAGTTTACTACAGTGGTGTCATGACAACGCCGCCTGCTGCTCTGTGATTGGTAGATCCTGGAGGCGTCGTCCAGCGTGAAGGTGTGCCTGAAGGTGGGCGACGTGATGCGCAGGATGGTGGTCGGCCTGCTGGCCAATCAGGGCGTCGACCACCAGGACATCCTGCTGCTGAGCCACGCCCTGGTCAGCCAGAGCCTGCCCCTGCTCACACAGAGGGACCGGTACAGAGCACACACACACTTACACAGGGGCACACACACACACACACACACACACACACACACACACAGGCGAACACTGGAAAGCACACGCACACACACAGGCAAACACACAAAGGCACACACACACAGGGGCAAACACACAGGGAACACACACAGGGGAACACACACTTACAGGGGCACAGACACCCACATAGACTAGATCAGGCATGCGCACACACCCACACACAGACAGGAACATGAAGTCAAAGTAGATTTAACTAAAGATGCACAATCCAGTGTGCGAGCAGTATATTAAATATTCAAAATGTCAACGACTTTGGAAGAGAAAGCCAACAACTAGGGAACAACAAGGGGAGATATACATAACTAATGACCCTCTCTCTCTCTCTCTCTCCCGTCATGCAGAGAAAAGGCCTGCGCCCTGCCCCCCCTGGACCCGCGCCTCCCCCCTCCCAGCTGCCTGCTCCTCCCGCCCACCCCCACCCGGGGGGTGAGGAAGGCGGCGGTCAGCAGCCACACCAACCTCTACATCCTGGTGAACACGGGGCTGAAGGTGAAGCCTGGAGCCACCAGCTAGACCCCACCACACACCTCCGCTCTGCTGTTTGAGTGTTAACCTGTGTGTGTGTGTGTGTGTGTGTGTGTGTGTGTGTGTGTGTGTCCCAGCTCCTGTACCAGAGCCTGAGGAGTGGGAAGGTCTCCTCCACTGAGCCCGCCGTGCTGCAGATGCTCGACCCGTTCGTTCCCCTCCTGCTGGAGTGTCTCACCTCCATGCACGTCAAGGTGGGTGTGACTAAGGCCCAATCCCATTTCTACCCCTTACCCCTCCCCCTTGTTTTGAAGGGGTAAGTCTGCATGATGACCGCCGGGTCCGAATGTCTCTCCCTTTGTCCTTTTGTTTTCCTTCCACTATCTTTCTTCTTTCTTCGTTTTGACATTCCGTCCGTCCATTCCTGACACTCTTCCTTTCTTCATGTATTCATGTGTGGATTCCTTTATCCGGGATTTATATTCCTTCTCCCTTCCATCCGTCATATCTGCTTTCCTTCATTCCTCCCATTCTTACTTTCCTTCCATCCTTCTTTCCGTCCATCCTTCCTTCATTCACCTCCCTTACTGGCTTATTTCCCTCCTTCATTCAATACCTCCATTCATTCTTTCCTTCCCTCACTCCTTCCTTCATTTCCTACGTCACCTATCCCTTCCTTCCTTCCAACCTCCCTTCCTAAATTCATGAATTCCTTTGATTATTCCTTCCCTTCTCCCTCCTCCCTCGTCCCTCTCCTCCCGTTGCCCCTCCTGGTTGCCCAGGTGACCACGGAGGTCATGACCCCCCCTGACGTGATGACAGCAGTGTGTTAATGTAGTGCAACTCTCCTTTGTGACCACGGAGGCCATGACGCCCCTGACGCGATGACAGCAGTGTGTTAATGTAGTGCAACTCTCCTGGTTGCCCAGGTGACCACGGAGGTCATGACCCCACCTGACGTGATGACAGCAGTGTGTTAATGTAGTGCAACTCTCCTGGTTGCCCAGGTGACCACGGAGGTCATGACCCCCCCTGACGTGATGACAGCAGTGTGTTAATGTAGTGTAACTCTCCTGGTTGCCCAGGTGACCACGGAGGCCATGATCACCCTGACGTGGCTGCTGAGGCTGCAGCTGCCCGCGGTGCAGCAGAGCTCCTCCCAGTTGAACCAGCAGCTCTTCCTGCTGCTCAAGGACTACTCCAAGGCCGGCGCGGCCAGCGGGGAGAACTACCAGCTGGTCCAGAGCTGCTTCAGGGTACTGGTCCACACCGGCCCACGGGAGACGCATGAGGCACCCACACTAAGGATCTTTGATCACGTTTCTGATATTGACGGTTGTCTCACTCTCTCCCCCCACCCAGTGCATCACGGTGCTGGTGAAGAGTGTGAAGACCAGTAAGATCTCAGACACCCAGCTGCAGGTGCTGCTGGGCTACGCTGAGGAGGACATCTACGACCAGTCCCGGCAGGCCACGGCCTTCAGCCTGCTCAAGGTGCTCTCTCCCCCCTCTCCTCTGCTCTCCCCCCTCTCCTCTCCTCTCCCCCCTCTCCCTCCTCTCCTCTCCTCTCGGTGCTTCTTCAGTTCATCTCTCGTATTAAACACTTGCCTCCATAGCCTCCCTCCACAAGGACGGTGAGGCAGTGTGTGTGAGTTAACCTCTAGTGAAGGAGCCAGGTTCTAGAGCAGTGTGTGTGTGTGTTTTGTAGAGCACAATGACTGAGTTCTAGTTGTGTGTGTGTGTATTAACCTCCTGGTTCTTGGTTCCTCAGGCCATCCTTTCCAGGAAGCTGGTAGTACCGGAGATGGAGCAGCTGATGTCCAAAGTGGCCAAGCTGGCCGTATCCAACGGCATCTCGGTAGTCAGGATGCACTCCAGACAGGTACGAACATACACACCCACACCCACTCTGTCTCACTATATATGGCTCACTCTCTCTGTCTCACTCTCGCCTCACTATCTCTGTCTCACTCACTCTTTCTCTGCCTCTCTCTGTCTCACTCACTCAATCACTGTCTCAATCTGTTTCTCACACACACACACACACACACACACACACACACACACACACACACACACACACACACACACACACACACACACACACACACACAGTAGTAGTACAGTAGTAGTTGGCTAGTGATGTCTGGCTTAAGGCCTAACTCTGATGACGGCTGCCGCTGTGCCCCTGAGCAGATCTACCAGAAGTACCTGCTGGACTACCCCCTGGGGAAGAAGCTGAGCGGCCACCTGGAGTTCATCGTGGCCCAGCTGAGCTACGAGCACGACACCGGGCGGCTGGTCGCCCTGGAGATGCTCGAGTACATCTTCCAGACCTTCCCTCAGGTACCAGCACAGTCACACCTGGTACCTCCTAACCCGAGGGACCAAGGTAACACAAACGCATGCCGGTACCTCCTTATACCTCAGGAACCTCTCCATACCTGGGGAACCTCTTCAAACCTGGGGATGACGGCCAGGTGTAAATGGTGTGGTCCTGGTTCTGACGGCCTGTGTGTGTGTGTGTGTGTGTGTGTGTGTGTGTGTGTGTGTGTGTGTGTGTGTGTGTGTGTGTGTGTGTGTGTGTGTGTGTGTGTGTGTGTGTGTGTGTGTGTGTGTGTGTGTGTGTGTGTGTGTGTGTGTAGGACATGCTGACCCAGCACAGCGGGCTGTTCCTGGCCCCCCTGGCGCTGGTGATGCTCAACGACGACTCGGCCCAGTGTAAGAAGATGGCGGCCCTGGACATCAAGGTGCTGCTGTCCCGGCTGGACCTCACCCAGCAGAACGCCCTCTACTCCCTGGTGCAGACCTGGATGGCTGCGGAGAAGGTAGGTCCCTCACGGGAGGTTCTCAGTGCCCTGCCACCGAGATAACCAACCGCTCACATACTGCAGATAACCCTTAAAGGTGATGCATTACACCACCAGGTGTGAGTGTGTTTAGCCGCTACAAGCCGTTTTGAAGATCGGCCTCTTTTGACGACACCAGTGGGCGTGTCCACCTAGATCTGTGCTGGATAGATGAGTGACGTTTGCTACAGTCCACTGGGTAGGCTGGTCGGCTGGTCTATCCAGCACACCTCCGGGTGGACACGCCCACTTGTGATGGCAGAATTTGATGGCCGAACCTCAAAACAGTTTGTATCAGCTAACCACACCCACACCTGGTGGTATAATGGGGCCCCTTTGAGGCACCAGGAGCTGGGGTCGGTTCCCTGGCACTGCACTGTGGGGGCGCAGGGCCCAACCTGTAGGAGGGGTCCCATGCAGGGACGGACTCTCCCCACATGGATTATAAAAATTCAACTTCTCTGACATAGTTTATGTTTTGTATGGAATGTAATCCACTACAGTAATCTAATATAATCCATGAAAGTACTACTACTAATAATAATAATAATCATAACAATAATCATAGTAATAATAATTATTGAATTTATATAGCACTTTTCAAGTCGCCAAAGCTCTTTACAGTGAAGGGGGGACCTCAATAACCACCACCAGTGTGTCGCAGCCAATCTGCGCCAGAACCCAACTTGACCTTTGCCCTCTCCTCACCTCTACCCTCCAGGCCAACCTTCGCCGTCTCGGGGCGCAGGTATGCGGCTTGTTTGTGGAGGTGGAGGGGGACAACTTCGCCCGTCGCCTTGGCGACCTGCTCCCCATCATCGAGAAGGCCATCCACCCCGACAACTACGAGGACGTGAGTTTTCGTGGTTACGGCCAAAGGATGATCCAGATGTTTTGGGATGTTTGTATTTTTACACTAATGTTACTGTGTGTGTGTGTGTGTGTGTGTGTGTGTGTGTGTGTGTGTGTGTGTGTGTGTGTGTGTGTGTGTGTGTGTGTGTGTGTGTGTGTGTGTGTGTGTGTGTGTGTGTGTGCAGATGGAGGAGGAGGAGACGGAGAAGGGGGCTGACCGGCTGCTGTTCAGCTACCTGACGCTGGTCACCAAGCTCATCCAACACTGCCACCTGCTGGAGCTCTGCAAGCCGCGCGACACGCTGGACAACATCTGGCGTAAGGCACAGGCACACGTACACAGGCACACACACACACACAAACAGGCACACACAAAGAACCAACACATGAACCCTTCGATAGCGACCAATCAATCTCAATAAATGTCATTGAAAGAAGTAAAGTCAACAATCCTGCCGCATTTAAACACTGACCGCTTCCTCCTCTGTGGCGCCCCCTGCAGGCCACATCGAGGCCCACCTGCGCTACCCCCACTCCTGGGTCTGGCTCACGGCGTCCCAGCTGTTCGGACAGCTGTTCGCCTCCCAGGCACCCCAGGGGCTGGTCGAGATGTGGAGGGAGGAGGGGGAGGCGGAGCCCCCGCTGCCCGTCGCCACGGCCTTCCTCTGCACCCGGCTGGACAGAAAGGTCTGTCTGTCTGTCTGTCTGTCTGTCTGTCTGTCTGTCTGTCTGTCTGTCTGTCTGTCTGTCTGTCTGTCTGTGTGTCTGGTTTCAATTTCTTTATTTACTTTTTTATCTTTCAGCATTGCTATAAAATATTCACATTGTGTGTGTGTGTGTGTCCGTGTGTGTGTGTGTGTCCGTGTGTCCAGATGAGGGAGTGTGTCCTGACCTTCTCTCACCAGCTCCTCTCAAAGTTCCTGGACGCATCTTCAGGAGAGCAGGTAACCGTGGGAAACCATTCGACATTTGTGTTCATATATTAATTGTATTTTTGCGGCCGAAGGGAATCATGAAAGCCCACGATGGTCGATGTCCCTCAATGGACTTCAGACTTTGACTGACATCTTGTCCCACAGATCATCAAGAACCTAATTTTCGTTGCCAAGACGACCTACCTCATCTCCCCCGAGTCTGAGGTCACCGCCCCAGAGGGTGACGTCACCGCTCAGGGAGGGGAGGAAGAGGAGAATGAGGAGGAGGAGGAAGAGAAGGAGGAAGAGGAGGAGGAGGAAGTGAAGGAGAAGGAGGAAGGTGAGGGGGAAGAGGAGGAGGCTGAGGAGACTGAAGAGGAGAGGGAGGCGAGGGAGCAGCGGGCGGCGGAGCTGGAGAAGGCGGAGGTGGAGCGGGAGGAGAAGCAGGTGGAGGAGGGGGACCAGGACGACCGCCCCCCCTCCCTCCTCTGGATCATTAAGAAGCTGTCGCTGATGGCCCGCAGGGAGGCGGCCAACACCCCCAAGATACCCCTCAAGGTACCCAATCCTTCACTCTTAATCACCCATTTATTCAGTCTCAATTCCTCAATCATTTACTCTAGATCACAAAAATGTGTATTTATTTAATTTGAATCAATCACTTTCTCACTGTTACTCACTCACTTACAAGCATGTTCATTCACTCACAAATGTACTCGCTAACTTGCAGACCTCTGACCCCCACGTTCTCTCCCCCTACAGAGGCTGTGTGTGTTCAAGTTCCTGGGGGCCGTCTCCATGGACCTGGGCCCGGAGCGCCTGGCCCCGTACCTCACGCCCATCCTCCAGCCGCTGTTCCGCGAGCTGCACAGCACGTACGCAGAGCAAGGTGAGGCCGACAGGGGAGGAGCCCAGCCCGGGCCGCCTGGTACAGGACCAGGGAGGCCCGGGGGGGGGTACATAATAGAAAGATCAGCCTTCCAGCATACCCAGTGGACTGTACCAACTGGTAGGCTCTCT
Source organism: Gadus macrocephalus (assembly GCF_031168955.1). Lineage (NCBI taxonomy): Eukaryota > Metazoa > Chordata > Actinopteri > Gadiformes > Gadidae > Gadus > Gadus macrocephalus. The sequence continues at coordinate 12,343,174 of NC_082400.1, read as the reverse complement.
GTCAATGCAGGAGATGGCCGTCATGTTCATGGAAGCCTACATTGATTGACACGTGCAAAAAAGATAGGAGATTGTTCTGTGTGTCGCGTGTGGCTCATTGAACGTATGTGTGTGCGCAGACCCCATCCTGAAGAACCTGTCCCAGGAGCTGATCGAGCTGCTGAAGAAGCAGGTGGGGCTGAAGACCTTCTCCATGGCGTTCTCCGGGGTCCAGAAGGAGTTCACCTTGAGACGAGCCACACGCAAACGCCAGCGGGCGCTACAGGTACGCCCTCACCTCTAGCTCACCTGTAGCCTGTAGCTCACCTGTTGACCTCTTCACATTTTTCTGAAATTACTTTGAGTGGAACCGCATTTCTCACAGTTGAAAGTACATTTAGAACTTAAATGTACTTTCTATTGTTTCCATTGTGGAGTGTTGAGTTTAGTTGGTATTTGCTTAACAGGCTTGTCTTTAAAGAACCTGTTTGAATAATATACCTCTCTGGGAAGGCGTGTTTGTTTGCATGATGACTCTGCGACAGATTAAGGCGCAGGAGGGATTCCAATCCACCCCAGGATGTGGTCAGTATCCAGGAGCAGAGTTAACACGTTGTCCTGTCCCCTCTCTCCAGGCCGTCACAAACCCCGATTTCGCAGCCAGGAAGAAGATGAAGAAACACAAGAACAAGATCCAGGCCCGGAAGAGGAAGATCGAGGTCATGAGGCCGGGCTACAAGGCCAAGAAGCCCAGGACCCAATCACTCAAAAACCTAGCCGTGCTGCGCTAACAATGCTTGGGAAGTTAGCATCCGAATTGCTCACAGACGCTAGAACAAGGGGACCTAGCATCCCGGCCGTTGCACTCCCCACACTGAACGGTCGACTGTGTTTTGGGGTCTGGTTCACTTTGTTGGGCCACAGAGAGAACAAAAGAAGCTAATACCCACATCGGATCTGAAGAGTGACCAACATACAAAAGGAGGATTGTGGGTAAAAACTGGCACCGACATGGACGACGTCTGCCCGGCGACAGAGCCTTCCCCGGCAATATTTTAAACGATCCCTTAATGTTCTTTACATGTTTGTCACGACAGGAACTCTGTTTCTGTGGCTTTGTATATTGTGCTGATTAGAGCACTGCTGAATTGACCAGATACTATTGGGCTCTTTTTAGGGGTGTTGACATTAAAAACCTTTCAAATGACGGCCGTGCAGTGTTATGAACAGTTTGATGTCGCAATCAAGAGCGCAAAATGATTTCAAAATGGTACAATCACTGAAAGCAGTCTTTACTATGTATCATTTACAGTATACAAGCAAATATAAATATGCAATCATAAAACTTTGGGTATACAATTCTTCAACAGTTAGTGTTCAGTAACTAAATGACTAACATGCAATCCTGGATTTCAACAGGTAAAGTTTTATCTTGTAAAGAACATCCCTTAAAAAAAATAGTGGAAACACAAAAGGTTTTAACGGGCCTGATTGAGACAGAAAGGGGGAGGGGGGGAGGGGGCTGGTCAGCCCCCCTTATCTTCAGTAGTTTTGGTCACAAGTTTCAATAGCGGATACTTCGGGAGAAGAAAAACAGTGAACATCCGCTGACTTGAACCGCTCCGTGGCTCGACTAAACCCCCTCACCTCAAACAGAACGTATGAATGTATAGTCAGGGGTTGGCATAAGCTACACATGTCTGGTGTTCCACGGTGCTCCGAAGTCTGGCGGCCGTAACGGAATCAAACGTACAGAGCATCTGAAAGAGTCGTCTGCTCGGCGTGGAGGAGTAGAGTCGAATCACATGGTTTAAACACGAGTTACACCACCCCCCCCCCCCCCGGATGAAACCAGCCCCGTAACCGTTCACAGATGACCCACGAACGACGTCCCCCAGCGCGGCCACCGTCGGACCGAGGCAGGAGGACTGGAGTAAGGCGCTTCAGTCTCTGGTGTGTGTGGAAAGGCGTTTTGGGTGGGGCATGGGGAAGGCCAATCGGGAGGCTTTATACAGCAAGGGGGGGGTGGGGGGGGGGGTTCAAAGATCACGGAGTATGTACAGAGAAGGCATGGGGGGGGGGGGTGGTCACACAGACATCTACTGCCGGCTCTTCAGGGACTCCACCAACCTGCGGAAGGAGGGGGGAGAGAGGGTTAGAGAATGAGGAAGTATTTCCGGTAGTTAACATCCAAACACGTCTCCCCCTGGTCACTGTGGACGTGAGACTAAACTGACCAGCATGTTTTAAGATTACAAATCTATCGAGGCTCCTGTTTTAAGACTGCGCGTTTCCTAAAGGCGGTCTCAGGGAAAGAACCTCGGGTAGTTCAAAATCGATTGTGACGGACCAGAAGTCATGCATTATTAAAACCACCCAGATGTCCGGCCTTAGGGCCCGTCTGTTGTGGTGCATTATAGGAGGGGGTCCTACCATTCCATGGCCTCGTCCAGGCCGGTGCCCTTGGTGGCCGAGGTCTTGAAGATCTGCCATTTCCTGTCCTTGAGGCAGGGCAGCCCCAGGGCGTTGGCCACCTCGGTGGGCGTCATGGCCTGCTCCATGTCCTGCTTGTTAGCGAACACCACCAGGATGGCCTTCTTTAGCTCCTCCTCCTGAGGAACACACCAAAGACCACGGAACGTTAAACCACGTAACCGTATATCTTCAAAGTTGTAAAGTATACCTCTAACGTCATACCACAAACACACACGTAACAAACTTTGGCCTATAGCAACGTTGTGAGCAACACCACTGAGAGATGAATCTTGGACTGCAGATTAAGGTCAACATTGCAGTGCGATGCCTGTTAGTGACTCCATTTACTTGGATGCAGAGGGAGTTCCCTCACCTCTAGCATGGCCACCAGCTCTGACTTTGAGATGCCCATCCTGTCCCGGTCGCTGCTGTCCACCACGTAGATGACCGCGTCTGTGTTGGAGTAGTAGCACCGCCAGTAGGGCCTGAGAAATCAAACCATAACCTTAGAATCAGAGCAACAGGATCCAGACATCACTGTGAGCAGTGAGGTTTAGGACTGACTGCAAGTCTAGTTAGTGATGGGTATTACTGTGCTAAACAAACCGCTATGGTGACGTTTAGCACTTACTACAACTCTATTTAGTGATATGTATTACTGTACTAAACATCACCTCTACAGTAATGTTTACTATAGGAATACATACCACTTACCACAATTAGAGTGAAATTAAAGTTTAGTTTAGCAATACATATAAATTACTCACTAAGAATAGTCCCCATAAGAATAGCAATAAAGTGGGTCAACAACGTTATGGGCTCAGAGCGTGGGGGAGGAGGAGGAAGGTATGAGTCACTAGATGTGGGTCATTCAATGGCAAGTCAAGCTGCTCAACAGAATGCAAATGAGAGAGTAGAGGAAGAAGAGAGCTTTGAAGAGGGAGAGGAAACAGGAAACCATCCACAGTCTGTACCAGAGAACCACAGCGAGAGGCGGTGCCTGATTCTACCCGTCCCAGTCGAGACTTTGTGGAAAACTGGCTAAGACTGGCGTTACTGGGAAGATAAGACGCTGCTGTCGTGCTTTTAATGACCTTGACATCATTAAAAAAAAGCAATTGTTTTATGATAGGTCAATATCAATATTTACAGTGAAGCTAAAACACACATTGGAGGGACAGTGACCAGCTACACAGGTGTTTTTACATTTCCCATGTTAATCCCACAACAAGGCCTCGGAACCTAGCCGTCTCTGGACTTGTGAACAAGCGTCGCTCCTCCACACCTGATGCTTGTCTGTCCTCCCAGGTCCCACACCTGGAACTTGAGGTTCTTGTAGCTGACAGTCTCCACGTTGAAGCCGATGGCTGAGGAGAGGGACCACCGCAGAGTTAAACGTCAGGCGGGGATCTTTTCACTTTAGAAAGCGCCCACATTTTCTGCCAAACCCTGATGAACCGCTCCAGATCCACACTGAGGGCAACTATCAACCTTCTGCTAAACACGTGTGGAGGAGCCGGGGTGTGAACGGGTCTCGGGGCTACGTACTCGGGATGGTGGTGACCACCTCGCCGACCTGCAGCCGGTAGAGGATGGTGGTCTTCCCGGCGCCGTCCAGCCCCAGGATGAGGATCCTCATTTCTCGGGTACCGAACAGGCCGGAGAACAGGCTGGAGAAGAAGCCACCTGCAGACACAGCGGAGGGGACGGGGCGCCACGCATTACCAGAGGAACCACATGATCAACAGCGCACAGGACCGGGGATCAGTGTGGACCAGCCCGGCAGATTGGTTCCACACCGCACAGGACCCGGGATCAATTTGAACTAGCCCGGCAGACTGGTTCAGCAGGTCGGGGGGGGTTGTCTGGGAATGTGACATCAGTACACACAGCCCCATGCTGATGGTGTTTATACAATTACGGCCAAACGGGCGTTCGTTTAAATATACAGTTTGAACAAATGAGGTCCAAATTGATCGAAATAGGTTAATAGTGCCATTGTATCCATCAGCTAGCATCAGTGGTAGCAGATCAGGAGTCCACGACCCCGGTCCACCGGGAGGATGGTGATCATTGCACACATAGGGATCTTTGAATTAATGGATACTTTTGCGCGTTACCAAAGAAATACGTTTCGCCAAATAGAAGCCAGTGTGATTACTTACCCATTTTGACAATCGGATTCTCAGAGCAGGTTCACTAGCAGCTCAGCTGTCTGAGGAACAACCGGAGCTTCCGTGTGGCTGACGTGTCTCTGGAGGCGTCACCGACCCCGCTGCGATCCTCCGACGCACATTCACCACCATATCGTCACCTATTATTCAGACCAATTGTGGATGTGTTTTAGTAATAAATATGATTTCAATGATTACCACTTATGGTTTTCTTTACATTTTTGGTCCTTCTTTATTTTTTAGTTAATTTAAAGTTATCCCTATAGCTAAATAAAGATATGGAAAGTGCGTCACTGAAAGTGAAGGCTCTGCGTTGTTCAGCGGACGAGTTGCGTTCAAGACACATCCGCGTTCGCAACGCGTCGCGCTCGGTGAGCGTTTTGAACGAGTTGTCTCTGAACGCACCATCACACGTAGGGTTTCAGTCTCCACAGCATCACGTTCATCACCACAGAGTAGAACTGGAATACCTGGAATACGGGGAAAACGCAAAGTGTTTTGTCTTTTTTTACGCGAAATGCGTGCATAACGAACCAGAAAGGCTGCACATCCTGACTTAATCTTTCAACCCGACGCATCCGAGTTCAGATCAACCACGGATGGACCTGGCGTCTTTCCGCTGAACGTCATCCGTGAGGGGAGCCTGGGTGGGGACCGCGATGGTAGAGCGGTCGGACCGAGCGCCTCTCCTGGACTGGGAAGAGGTTCCCCCCGCGGAGAAGCCGGATGAGGCGGGGGACGACAGCGAGAAGCCCCCGGCGAGCCCCTCCAGCAGCCGGGCGCTGGGCTGCAGCGCCCCGGGTTTTGGGTGGAGCACCAGTCCGGGGGGTCCCAAGTCCGTCTGCATCGACACAGGCGGCGGCGGCAGCGCCCTGTCCGCGACCTCCATCACCCCGGCGGCCCCGGACGCCCCGCTGTGCCCGGACACGGACGACCCTCCCTCGGACTCCACGCCCGAGGAGCTGTCGCTGGAGAGCAGGATGGTGAAGTGGGAGGAGAAGGACCAGATCGTGTCCGTCTTTGTGGTGGCATTTAACACCAGATCAGGTGAGGCGGGAATACAGACAACGCCTTTATATTAACTATCACTATGGGATTATCAGAGTCGGAATTCTGTGCACAGTGTGTAATAATGTGCATGAAAGTAGACAGCGATGCAAAAAAAAAAATAACAGAATGGAAATGCAGGCAACAGAGAGAGACGAGGGGTCTCAGCCACGCCTAAAGCTGAAGCCTTTTATGTGGAAAACCGAACCCGACCCCAGACAAAAACCCGCAGGTCTACACGAACCGTCGTCCTGATGCCGACATAATCCACCAGGACAGAACACCAGGTGTCTAATGGGTGGATGTTCATGTAAACCTCCCGGGTGGAGGTGGCTAAGGACGGATCGCAGTGATTAAAAAACCTGTCCGGCGGTGCTATTCATTTTAATGAGGGCTGTGGTCAAGATCCACTCAGGAACAGCCTATCACATACCTAATCTATACCTAATCTATACCCTCATCATCTATACCCTAATCTTTGAAGAGCTTTCGAGTGTACATATTTATTTTGCTCTCATCACATAGATTGCTCTCATCAAAACGATTTGTATAATAACTGATGAAAATTGTCAGTTGAGATAATGAGAATGCATTATTTATAACCCATTTAGGCTGAATACACGAGTGCAGTAATACGGGAGGAATAGCCAGTCTGTTTTAATGTAATCAATAGAAACCTTGATGATTGTGGACAGAGGGTATCGATCAACAGGTGTGTGTGTGTGTGTGTGTGTGTGTGTGTGTGTGTGTGTGTGTGTGTGTGTGTGTGTGTGTGTGTGTGTGTGTGTGTGTGTGTGTGTGTGTGTGTGTGTGTGTGTGTGTGTGTGTGTGTGTGTGTGTGTGTGTGTGTGTGTGTTTGTTTCTGTCTGTGGAGGACTTATGCATGGCGCTATGCACAGCATTTTGGCTGAGTCACATCCATCTCCTTTCCTGTCACTGAAATGTTTCCTCTGTCACCTCCTCCCCTCATATGGTCAACTCCGCTCCTCTCCTGTCTCCTCCTCTACTGTCACCTCCTCTTCTGTCACCTCCTCTCTCCTACTGTAACCTCCTCTCCTCTACTGTCACCTCCTCTCCTCTACTGTCACCTCCTCTTCTGTCACCTCCTCTCTTCTCTCAACTTACCTCCTTTCTTCTGTCATCTCCTCTCCTCTACTGTCACCTCCTCTCTCCTACTGTAACCTCCTCTCCTCTACTGTCACCTCCTCTCCTCTACTGTCACCTCCTCTCTCCTACTGTAACCTCCTCTCCTCTACTGTCACCTCCTCTCTCCTACTGTCACCTCCTCTCTCCTACTGTCACCTCCTCTCTCCTACTGTCACCTCCTCTCTCCTACTGTAACCTCCTCTCCTCTACTGTCACCTCCTCTCCTCTACTGTCACCTCCTCTCCTCTACTGTCACCTCCTCTCTCCTACTGTCACCTCCTCTCTCCTACTGTCACCTCCTCTCCTCTACTGTCACCTCCTCTCTCCTACTGTCACTTCCTCCCCACTCTTTCCTCCCGGTCTCCCTGGGTCTTTTCTCAGTCCTCTGATCATCTCCGCTGTGTGACCTGGCTCCCCGACCTCCTCCCCTCCTCCCCTTCCTCTGGTCGGGGCGGTAGGGGCCCCTGGAGGGCCCTCACCGACCTCCTCCCCTCCTCCCCTTCCTCTGGTCGGGGCGGTAGGGGCCCCTGGAGGGGCCTCCCCTCCGGCCAGCTGGCGGGACGGCAGCGAACCGAAGTGTCCAAAACCAACAGACACAAGGAGGCTGAGTTACATTCCACTTTGTGCAGTATAAGGATATTAAGTGTGTGTGTGTGTGTGTGTGTGTGTGTGTGTGTGTGTGTGTGTGTGTGTGTGTGTGTGTGTGTGTGTGTGTGTGTGTGTGTGTGTGTGTGTGTGTGTGTGTGTGTGTGTGTGTGTTGCTAGGTAACATGCTGGAGTGGTGCCTCCCCCGGGACATGGACCTGGACGGCGTGGAGTTCAAAGCCATCGCCAGCGGATCCCACAGGGTGTCCACCGACTTCATGTAACACACACACACACACACACACACACACACACACACACACACACACACACACACACACACACACACACACACACACACACACACACACACACACACACACACACACACACACGCGCCCTAACACCAGTTTGATCATCCTTCACCATAATTTGAAATCAGTCTGATTGGCTCTGGATGGTGAAGTCTCTCTCACACACACACACACACACACACACACACACACACACACACACACACACACACACACACACACACACACACACACACACACACACACACACACACAGCCATCTGCTAGTTCCTCAACTGGTGCCCTTTAATCTCTCTCTCTCCCTCTCGTCTTCCACTGTCTTCCATTAATTCTCCCCCCCTCCCTCCTCCATAGTTACTTCCGGAAGGGGAGCTACTTCGGCCTGGCGTGTTTCGCCAACATGGCGGTGGAGAGCGCGGTGGAGCGCGGCGCCAGGATGAAGTCTGTGGGCATCCTGTCCCCCTCCTACACCCTGCTGTACCGCTACATGAGCTTCCTGGAGCACCAAGTCAGGTGAGGGCCCCACCCGCTAGCACGCCGACGGGCTAGCATGCTAAAAGGCTAGCAGGCCAATAGGCCAATGGAATAGCATACCAACGGGCTAGCATGCTAATAGGCTAGAAGTCCTATATAATAAAAGTCTATACAGGCTAGCAGGCCATTTGCCAAATGGAATAGCATGCCAACGGGCTAGCATTCTAAGCAGAAAGCATGCTAGTATGCCATGCTAGTATAAGATAAATTGGTACTTTATTAATCCCAGGTCTTAGTATTGGATGTAACAGCAGAAAGTAAAGGTGAGCAATAGAAAACGACAGATACACCATTTTATAATAGTGAAAGCTAATTGGACAATCTGAAAAGGTAAAAGCTCTTACAATACCTTTTTACACATTCAATGATCACGTTTCTGACAATCCCAGTGCTTGGCCTGTAGGGGGAGCGTAGCGTAGACGGCCTCTTCGAACTAAATAAGACCCTCCTCCTCCTCCTCACAGGGCCTCATAAGCCCCTCATCCTCCAGGGTCCTCTGGTTGACCTCTGAACCTGTCTGGAGGGCACACCGCACACCGGAATCCATGACATATTTCATGAGATTATTAAACGATAAATCGTGTTCAGGACATAGGAGAGCCCCTATGCCCTGATGGACTGTGTTCATTAGTGTAGGGTGAGTGGACTCAGACTGGAGGCCTGGGGGTGATTAGTCTGTTTGGACCTGCAGACCGCTGGATGCGCTCCAACACAACACAGAGCAGAAATAGATTGTCACCTTGACAGCTCATTTATCCCTGGAAAACAGACACTATTTTTGGTGACAACAAACATTGCCCTGGCGCCTAGTGTCGTCATGGTTACTAGAGGGTTGAGGCTTTCAGTTTAACCAGTGAAGGGAAGCACAGGCAATGATACCAAATGCAGCCAATATGCCTACCAATATACGTACAAAATACAGCCAATATACTTACCAAATACAACCAATATACGTACAATATACATCCAATATAATTACCAAATACATCCAACGTAATTTTCAATATACATTTAAAATACTTAATATATGTACAATATATTGTGCATATATATCTAATATAGATCCAATATACTTAGCAATTCAATATACTCTACGTACAAATACATTCAATAAACATATACAATGACGAATATACATCCAATATATCTACCATTATGTGTCCAATATGCATACAATATGCTAATTAACATCCTCCTGGGCTCTACAACCATTTACTGAGATGATCTCTTGTGGTCCTAAAGGAAGCATTCCCCTCCCCATCAGGGACCATCTCCCCCTGACTCCTCTCTCTAAGCCTCCTGGTTCCTCAGTTTACATTCTGATCCCAGCCCCCCCGTGACGTACCCCCACCTCAGGCTCCTCATCGGTCCATCACCTACCTCCCCAAACCCTGAACCACACCACACACTCCTCCCCACCACACACTCCAGGTCACCCTTCGACCGCCTGCTGTGGGCTTGGGGAGGTGGTTAGGATATACAAAACAAAGGACTTTCTGTGGACAGGAATGCAGCGAAATGCGTGACTCAGTGACCCAGGGCCTAGTCACCATGGCTCCCTGTCTTGGACCGGGCCTGGGGCAGAGAGACTCAGTGACGCAGGGCCTGGTTACCTGGCTGCTCAGGGTAGTGGAACTGGTTTGTGTCTCTACAACACCTCCATACCCGATCCCTTCTTCCTCGTGTTTCGGGGAGGCGGTTGTGCGCTGATTTGATGATAATGGTTTCATGAGTTGCTTGATGTGGGGGATAAAGAGATGATTGATCATTGTAAGGATCTTTATTCATAAACGTGTTCGTGTTATTGTTATACATTCATGTTATTCATTCATTTATGTATCACTGAATGGCCCTACTGTGGATTGTGGTCACACTTGTATGTAACCATGGTAACCAGACAATACTCTCGTTGGCCTTGTCTTGTAAACAGACAAGTTTAATCCCTGTCTCTGGTCTCCTGCCGAGGTCTCATCCCAGTAGGTTTAACTCAATTGGGTCTTGTTACTTAAACCTGGAACCCATACACTGGATTAACCAATCAGCTGAGGGCCAGTAAGTGGTCTGTCTGAGGATCAGTTTAGATGAGCCAACACATCCACACCACCCTGAACCTGTCTCACACACCCTGAACCTCTCTCACACACCCTGAACCTGTCTCACACACTCTGAACCAGTCTGGCACATCTTGAACCTCTCTCACACACCCTGAACCTGTCTCACACACTCTGAACCAGTCTCGCACATCTTGAACCTGTCTCACGCACCCTGAACCGGTCTCATACATCTTGAACCTGTCTCACGCACCCTGAACCTGTCTCACACACCCTGAACCGGTCTCACCTCTCACGCACCTTGAACCCGTCACACACCCTGAACCTGTCTCACACACCCTGAACCTGTTTCGCACACCATTAACCTGTCTCACTCCTCCCTTTCTCTCTACCATACAACTACACAACACCCTGCGGCTTCACAACACAACAACACAACCCAACTGCTCCACACTACACTTCTTCACAACACCAATACACAACACAACGGCATACAATTACACAATAAAATGAGTTCTCCTCTGAAGGCCTGAGGTCCAGACAACAGGTGGAACCAGAGGGCTGCCCATGTCGTTCCATATGCATGGAGGAACACATCAGTTTTACACCATGAATAAACCATGGCTCCCTCTCTCCCTCTGTCTCCCCCCCGCCGTCTCCCTCTGTTTCCCCGACCCTCCCTATGTCTTCCCTCTTCCCTCTGTCTCCCTCACCTCCTTCTCGTTCTGTTTCCCCCCCCCCCCCTTTGCGTCTCTATCCTTCTACCTCTGTCTGCCCCCCCCCCTCCCTCTCCCTCTGTCTCCCTCCCTCTCCCTCTGTCCCCCCCCCCCCTGCCATCTCCCTCTGTTTCCCCCAACCCTCCCTCTCTCTCCCCCCCCCTCCCTCTGTCCCTCCCTCTTGCCCCTCCCTCTCCCCCACCCCCCTCCCTCTGTCTCCCTCCCCCCTCGTCGCCCTCCATCTCCACCCCAGGCTGCAGCTGCAGGCCCCCGGCCACTACTCCCCCCTGGAGGCCTTCTACGAGGACAAGAGGGCCCTGCTGCCCCCTGGTGGTGAGAGGGTGGTCACTGTGAGCCCGGCCCACACCTGGAGCACCACGCTCAGCCACAGCATGCACCCCGAGATGAAGGTGGGTGAGACGCACACGCAGGCACTCACACACACACTCATACACGCGCACACACATCTGTATTACGCACACACACCTGTATTAAACCACCACACACACACACACACACACCTATGTCTCACACACACACACACACACACACACCTGGATCACACGCACCCACACACATACAATTGATTTTTCAAAAAATTGATGGTCGCAGAGTAAAAGGTTACATATAAATATTCATATCCAACATTAAATATTCATCATAGCTTAATGATGACGGGTTCCTTCTGACCAGGAGGATTCATTAAGTCGATCGACGTCTGTGTATTACAAAAGCTAGTAGCCGGAGTAGGGAGAGGGTGTGGGGGTCGGGGTGACTCCGGGCCAAGAGGCAGTGAGGCTGGACCCCGAGTCGGCAGTCGGCCCTCTCAGGGCCGTAGCCAGGGAAGAAACTAGGGAGGTCCAGGTTCATTTATTTGAATGGGGTTTAATTACTGCATTTCTGGACGAGCTACATTCATACCAAAAAGTCACCTGCAAACACAACCCAAACTACACACTACACACAAAAATACAGGGCAAAGATAATTGCATTAAAATAATATTGGATTGTCTGCGTGTGTGAATTGTGTGTGGAATGTTAATGTATTCAACTCCTGAAGACACATATGTATACTGCAGTTTATATATATTGACAAAAAATTATGATAATAATAAAATAAATATATATAATAAAAATATATAATAAAAAATAGAAAATAATTACAGAGGTCCGGAACTCGGTGACCTCATAGCGGGCTACGGTTAATGGTTCCTCCTGGTCGACTCTCTGAGTGTCTGGGAGTCCCGGTGCTGAACACCCTGATAGGCTCAGTCCCAGGGGACTCACCGCAGCGCTGCTCTCTGATTGGCTCCCCAGATCACCCACCCGGCGGGCTGCATGTCCCAGTTCACCCGCTTCTTCGGAGAGCAGATCATGGTGATATGGAAGCTGGCGCTCCTCCGCAGACGCATCCTGATCTTCTCGCCGCCGCCGGTGGGCGTGGTCTGCTACCGAGGTGAGCTCCCCCCAGACCCTCGTCTGATAGCGTCAGAGCCATGGCGCCTCCTGGCTCCGTACTTTACACAGTAGAGGCTCACACAGAGGGGTCAGCGAAGGACAAACACTCATTATGAACACTAACTATGAACACTCATTATTAACACTAACTATGAACACTCATTATGAACACTAACTATGAACACTCATTATGAACACTAACTATGAACACTCATTATGAACACTAACTATGAACACTAACTATGAACACTCATTATGAACACTAACTATGAACACTCATTATGAACACTCATTATGAACACTAACTTTGAACACTAACTATGAACACTCATTATGAACACTAACTATGAACACTCATTATGAACACTAACTATGAACACTCATTTTGAACACTAACTATGAACACTCATTATGAACACTCATTATGAACACTAACTATGAACACTAACTATGAACACTCATTATGAACAATATGAACACTAACTATGAACACTCATTATGAACACTCATTATGAACACGAACTATGAACACTCATTATGAACACTAACTATTGCGAATAAACCAGTGGTAGTAAACCCACCACCTTGGCCCTGCAACATACTGGTGCATCTAAATTAATATGAATATTGTGGAAAAGTTAATGAATTTCAATAATTAAATTTAAAAAGTGAATCTCATATATTATATCGATCCAGTTCACCAAAAGCGAAATGTTGAAATATATACTGAGTTTTGCGTTTTCATGAGCTGTAAGCCATAATCATCAAAATTAATTCAAATAAAGGCTTGAAATATTTCACTTTTGGTGGAATGAATCAATAGAATATGAGTTTAAAATTGAATTATTTGAAATTAATTCTTTTTTCCACAATATTCTATCTCATTGAGATGCACCTGTAGAGGAGCAGACCCACAACATCATGATGTCAAGTCATGACCCCTGGTGGTCCTACGAGGACGCAGCTGCCTTTCATCTCGAGCTCCCACTCGACTTGTGGTTCATTCTTCCTCGTCTCTCTCCTCTTCCTCAGTGTACTGCTGCTGTTGCCTTGCCAACATCTCCATCCCCGGAGTGGGCGTGGCCGTCCCGGAGTTCCGCCCCTTCTTCTACGTCAACGTGGCTGACATCAGCGCCCTGGAGAACGAGCTGGCCTACGTAGCATGTGAGCGCTCGTAGCCGTGTGAGGGACCAGGGGGGCGGGATAGTCTAGGCGTTAGGGTTCGACCCCACACAAAAAGGCCCTGGGTTCGAACCCCAATGTCCGCATCCTAGCCTGTAACGCTTCCTTGAGCAAGACGGCCAAACCTCTACCTGTTCCTTAATGAATCCAAAACAAAAGTCCCTTTCGATGCTAAGAAGTGAGACTCTGAATTATTCAACTGCTCAAATTGTGTTTGTGTGTGTGTGTGTCCCTGTGTGCGTATGCATGTGTGTGTGTCCGTGTGTGTGTGCGTGCCTGTGCGTGTGCGTATGCATGTGGGTGCGTGCCTGTGCGTCTGTGCGCATGCACCTGTGTGTGTGTGTAGGCACGACTGAGAAGATCTTCGAGGAGAAGAAGGACCTGTACGACGTGTACGTGGACAACCAGAACGTCAAGACGTACCGCGAGGGTCTGAAGCCCCTGCTGCGGCTCAGCGCCGCCGACAAGGACAAGTACCGCCGGCTCACCGAGCAGAGGTAGGCTACCTGAACCCAGCACAGGTAGGCTACCTGAACCCAGCAGAGGTAGGCTACCTGAACCCAGCAGAGGTAGGCTACCTGAACCCAGCAGAGGTAGGCTACCTGAACCCAGCAGAGGTAGGCTACCTGAACCCAGCAGAGGTAGGCTATCTGAACCCAGCAGAGGTAGGCTACCTGAACCCAGCAGAGGTAGGCTACCTGAACCCAGCAGAGGTAGGCTACCTGAACCCAACAGAGGTAGGCTACCTGAACCCAGCAGAGGTAGGCTACCTGAACCCAGCAGAGGTAGGCTACCTGAACCCAGCAGAGGTAGGCTATCTGAACCCAGCAGAGGTAGGCTATCTGAACCCAGCAGAGGTAGGCTATCTGAACCCAGCAGAGGTAGGCTACCTGAACCCAGCAGAGGTAGGCTACCTGAACCCAGCAGAGGTAGGCTACCTGAACCCAGCAGAGGTAGGCTACCTGAACCCAGCAGAGGTAGGCTACCTGAACCCAGCAGAGGTAGGCTACCTGAACCCAACAGAGGTAGGCTACCTGAACCCAACAGAGGTAGGCTATCTGAACCCAGCAGAGGTAGGCTACCTGAACCCAGCAGAGGTAGGCTACCTGAACCCAGCAGAGGTAGGCTATCTGAACCCAGCAGAGGTAGGCTACCTGAACCCAGCAGAGGTAGGCTACCTGAACCCAACAGAGGTAGGCTACCTGAACCCAACAGAGGTAGGCTATCTGCTCAGAATCTGGGAGTGGAGAAAGGCCTGTACTTGAACCTCTGCTAAGGCCTCGTTCATGCAGGTCTCCCCTAATTGAACGAGGTTCCTGCACTAGGCAACACGGTTTGTTCTTATCACTCACGGTCTGTGTCCGCATAGAAGTTGAGACTCGAACACTATTTTTTTGCTGACGGAACACATGATGCACTTAGTTAATAGTTTTGTGTGTTTGCATGTGTGTGTAGGCAGATGCTGTTGTACTCTCAGGAGGTGAACGGAGACGCGATCTCAAGTGAAGAAGATCTCTTCATACTGTAAGTACATCCCAGCCACACCAGAATTCTCATGTTCAACGCCATGACATCATTGACATCCTTTCACAAAGCCCCTGGCCAGGAGTGGTATTCCAGAAGGCTAATTGCTCGGTGACTAACCCACATTAAGCACTGTGTGTTGTCTGAAAAGCACTGGATAAATAAAGTTGGATTGATTGATCAATAGTCATTGCCCTTCTCTCTGGTGTGTCCTCCAGGTTCTTCTTGGAGCAGAACAACCGGATCTTCCAGACCCTGAGCGAGGTGGCGGGCAGCCCGGACCCCACCCTGACCCACGAGAGCGTGCGAGCCATGGGCCTGGACCCCCACGGAGACCGGCTCTTCCTGCTCCACCTGCTGGAGATCTACGGCTACGACACCCTGCTGCTCTCAGACCAGCTCTGCTGCAGCTGAGGCGACGGACCCCCCGGCCGTCACGCCCCGATCGCCTCCTGTCTTTAACCGGTGGGGCGGGGTCAGAAGGTCACCTCCTGGAACTCTGTGCCTGCCCCACAGCGCCCCCTGCTGTGCGTTTCTCCTCTTGGTGGCTGTGGGACAGACACCAAACTTTGTTATGGACCCTCAGGGTCACGTCTGTACTCCGACAGCACCCTTGGATGTTCTGATCGGTCCGAAATACGGAAGCTACTTACGATGTCTGGTCGCCTTGACAACAATGACAGACACGTTGTCGTTTGGCAAGGAGGGGTCATCATAGGACGTAGGTTTTAAAAACAAACGCTGCAGACCAGTAGGCCTCCTAGAGCAATACATCCTCCTCCTTAGCTACTGAGTGCAAGGCAGAGGTCTGGATTAAAGTGCTGAATGTTGATATCCCCCCCCCCACCCCCTTATCCAGATCCCTCTCTTAAGGGGTCAGCGTCTCAAACTGAGAGAAGGTCAAAGGTTTGTCCAAGAGGGAAGTTACCTGGAAAACGGTCAGGTGATAATAGGAAGAAAATACCCATGTGCAGAATTTATCAAGGTTTGATGAAATACGATATACGGCACTTTGTAAATGAATGGCCAATAGGCCTGATTTCTAATCGATGTACAGTCCAGTGTGAACGCATGCGTTTGTTTTGGGATCGGGCAGGCGGCCATCATCGTGTGTCAAATCATTAAGAGTTGGGTGGTCTACCGGCTCGGTGTAAATATCGTTTAAAAGATTTCATAGAGTTTGACATAAAAGTTACAAATTTAAGTCAACACACTGTAAATTCACCAGCCAATCAGCTTGTAGTCTTTGGCGTCTGTGGCCGCGCTTTGAATATGAAACGCAGGGAGAGAATCTGTATAAAATAAGAGCTTTTTAGTGGTGGAACGTTAGCATTAGCCATACACACTGGAGCGCACACATTCACTGGTATATAACAAACTAGTATTTGGATGCATTTGTTTGAGTTCTAGTATTTAAATAGAAGATTAAGATATTGGGCTTGGTTTCCAAGGGCAACACAGTCCGTTGTAGTCCACTTTAAGAGAAGAAAATAATAATTTAGTGCGTTGTTGACATCCTGTGAATCCTGGGAGTGACGATCATAAAAAAAGAAACGGTGACTGATGCACACATTAAATAGAAAGTAAATGTTAAGAACCCATTCAACTACTGAAAGATGTGTCTGGAAGTTCTGAGCACGTCTGCTAAGCTGGCGTCCTTGTGGCTGGAAAACAGCCAAAGCCATAATTATGTCCTTTTCAAAATGTGACTTTTCTTATCATGCACTACATGGCAGGACTGAAGTTTTAGAAACCAGTTGTCGGTATTTGACCTTCGGGTTTCAAGGTCAACTGAACTCTGACCTCACTTTCTTTCCCTCCAAACTGTCATTCGATATTTTTTAAATGTTGGTTTTGTTTTGTTTACGCAAGATATTTATGTATTTTGTTTTGTACAAGCCGTTATGAATAGTCGTCAGGTGTAGATACTCTAATGCTGTAATGTCTACATGTGAAGTTACGGGATCAGAATCCGGTTTTGTGGTTCCGGTTTCGTGCGGCTCTTGAATCACTGAACGTACTGTTCTTCGTTTTTTGTAAATGCTTGATCTAGTATCACATCGTCTCACTACAATCTATAAACACTAAGCTGAGGTCCATGCTATAAGCTAAGGTCGTGATGGACCAATAAACAGCCCTCTTGTTAAAAATCAATCACTTTATTTATTTTACTGTAAAGGCATTAAGAATAAAGTGCAAAAATACTTTCAGGATTCCAACAACAATCTCTTGGTGTTTTTCTTCATGGTTTCTCGATTGTCTGTGTAGGTTTCCATTGTGAGCTCTCAGGACGGCGAGTGTGTTCTAGAAGCTCTCTGGACGGTCCCCCGTTCGCAGCCACATCGTCGCAAATCGATCAGTGGCTGAGTGAACCAACCGGGTCCGGAAGGCGGGGTCTCTTGGGGTCCTGTCCCGACAGGACACCGTGGCAGGTGTCACACACCTTGTTCAGCCTCCCCTCGTCGTACTCCAGCGCCACCTTGTGGTCCGAACACTTCCCGCACACCACCTGTGGGGGACCAGGAGAACACAGTCAAATAAACAGCCCCTCTGTCACACGGGGTCCCCGCTGAACAACAGGGCTATCCGTTCAGGCAGCACTAGTGAGGTTCACTATGGTGTGTTGAACTATGGTGTCGCTCGCTGTGGTTCATTATGGTCCACGTCAAGGCGTCTGCAGCCAATCCACAGACATTGGGCGTCAAACGTCCCAACAAAGACCTACAGTCACCCTTCAGTGTTCAGGATTTGAGCATGGGTTTGGAGGTCGTGTGATGATGACGTCGTGACTCACGCAGCCACACGCCCTGCAGTGATGACGTCGGCGGGTGAAGGCGTTGAAGGCCTCCCGACACTTCATGCACTCCATCACCTCGTTGTCCCGTGTCCACCGCGGCGCCCGCCGGCCCAGCTCCTCCTCCTGGTCAGGGGTTCACAATCCCGTTACTACGTGGTCGTTTTCATCCAAAGTGACTTCCAGTGATTTAGTTTCAGGAACAAGTCACAGAGGAGCCGCTACGTGGTTTTGGGCGTCCCTCTCAATTATTTATTTAGGTTTATTGGGAATTCGGACCCAGAACCTTTTAGACTGGGAGTCAAACATCCTAGCCACTCATAGCAGCAGCTCTATGATTGAGCTGACCAATGATCAGTCAGTGGCAGGGAGTTCAGACGTGTAGAGTGACGGTGAGAACGTACCGGTTCGGTCTGAGAAGATACCTTGGAGGCCAGCTTTAAGGTTTCAATCTTCGCATGGGAAACATCAATAGCTTTTTGGATAACCTGAGGAAAAATATAAATATCAACACGATATGATTCCCATATATTATATTGACATAAAACTGTAAACTAAATCTAAAGCCTTACCTTAATCCATTCATCTCGTTCTTTTTCAGAGCTGGAAAAGTGCAATTATAAAATGTACATTAAGTTTGATTAAGACCGCCAAAGTCAAAACAGCATAATTGGTAATTGACTCATTGCAACCCTATTCCACAAAATCTGTAATCATCTCGAATCATCATTTATTTTGGGATTTTTCATGCTCTTCATTTTGTTTTCTATTTTTGATAAGTTAGATTTTTATTGATCTGTCTGAAATAAATGTAATTTAATCAATCAATCTTTAACCATCTTTAACACTGCACTGAGCTGAGCTTCCTCCTCCTCAAGCCCCAACCCTCCTCCAGCCCCACCGGCCTCCAGCCCTCCTCCAGCCCCACCGGCCTCCAGCCCCAACCCTCCTCCAGCCCCACCGGCCTCCAGCCCCACCGGCCTCCAGCCCTCCTCCAGCCCCACCGGCCTCCAGCCCCAACCCTCCTCCAGCCCCACCGGCCTCCAGCCCTCCTCCAGCCCCACCGGCCTCCAGCCCCAACCCTCCTCCAGCCCCACCGGCCTCCAGCCCCAACCCTCCTCCAGCCCCACCGGCCTCCAGCCCCAACCCTCCTCCAGCCCCACCGGCCTCCAGCCCCACCGGCCTCCAGCCCCACCGGCCACCCGCCCTCCTCCAGCCTACCTGGCCTCCAGCTCCAGGGTCTTCTCCTTGCCAGAGACCTGGAAGCTGTGGGGGTGCTCGTGGTTGGCGGTCCGCTGCACCGTCATGCCCTCCACCCCGATGCGGGTGCGTGCGCCGTAGCGCTGGCCCACCAGGACCAGCCGGGGCGTGCAGCACAGCAGGAAGTCGTTGAACTGGGAGGGGGCGGAACGGACAGAGGTTACCACACCCTTCTACCGCACCCTTCTACTGCACCTACCACACCCTTCTACTGCACCCCAGGGGGTCACAGTAACACTTTGACTCTTTAACCCTGGCCATACTGCACAATACATTTTGTACATCTCCCGGTCTATCCAGTTTAAATGTTATATATATTTATAATATTCTTCATTGCTGTTAAAACTTATGATGTATTTTATATATTCAATTTTTTTGCTATTGTATTTTATTCAGGATGAAGTATGGCTCTAAAAAAAAAGAGTGATCAGACAAGGAAGAGGTATGGCTCTAGATAAAGAGTGATCAGACCAGGACGATGTATGGCTCTAGAAAAAGAGTGATCAGACCAGGACGATGTATGGCTCTAGAAAAAGAGTGATCAGACCAGGACGATGTATGGCTCTAGATAAAGAGGGATCAGACCAGGAAGAGGTATCGCTCCATAGCAGACTTGTTCCTGGCCGCCAGCTTCAGCAGTCGTCCCTCCCTCAGGAACTCTGTGGACGGCCTCAGGATCTCCTCCTCGCTGACCATCTCAAAGATGTCCAGTAGCTTCTTTAGACTTTCCTACAAAACACCCCGTTAAGACAATACATGGTCCGCTAGAGTACGGGTTAAACCAATACATAGTAATCTACAATACCACAGGGGCCCCTACTGTATCACAGGGGCCCCTATGGACTCATAGGGCCCCCTATGGTTTTCTAGGGGGCCCCATGGTGGTGGTACCTACAGCCCTGTGGATGGCACTGTTGGAGTGTCCTGCTGCCATGGCGATGGCTTCCAAGGCCTCTGCAGGAGAGGAGGAAGACAACGCAGGCAGGAAGTGAAACTTTGTACAAGGCTGATCGAGACCACATGGCGAGTCCTAATATGGACTGTCTGTCTGTCTGTCTACGTGTATGCGTGTCCTCACTCTCAGCGGGGGAGTGGTCTGGGTCGTCCCGAGGCAGTGTGGTCAGGTAGGCCGTCAGCAGCATCTCATAGCGCGGGACTCGCTGCACCGGCTCAAGCATGTGGTGCTCCAGGCTCAGCCGCCCACACACCTCCTGACTCTGGACCAATCACAGAACAACAGCGTGACACGAGCATGATTAACTAACTGTGTACAAGTGTGGGAGTTGTAACTTAAGTTACACCACAGCTAGTGATGTATGGCAATATGTTACGTATAAGTTTGGCAATTTCTGGTTCTGCTTTTTTTTTTTCATCAGAGGGGTTTGGCACAACGTCGATCTTATGATGTTATGCTATCCGCGGACCACTCGTACGCTTTCTCCCCCATCCTTGTACTGAATGTTAGATTAGATGCATCCGAATTATTATAAGTGTTCTCCAACATACTTTATATGTTTGTGTCTGCCCAAATATCCAAGACATTTTGTCTCCTCTTCGCTACATGTTGAGCCACGGCACATTTTTAACTGGTCTGATAACGTGATGCCGGTCTGATAACGTGATGTTGATCTTTGAATTTACCGCGCTAATCAAACAATATAAATAAACAAGCAGCAATGAGAGCCTGTTGAGTCCAAAAAGTTACATTATTTTTAAGCGAACCGCACCAGGGTTTGTTTGGAAGCGAACCGAGACCACCTCTCCGGCTGGGTCTCGGACCGGCTGTTTGGTCCGCACCAGAGCTCCCTAAGGGCATATTCACACCTGAATAAGTTACACCACAACTAGTGATGTTTGGAAATATGTTACGCATAAGTTTGGCAATTTCTTTTTTTTCTTTTTTTTTTTAATCAGTGAATGTCAGTTGGTAGTCCTTTCCACTGATTCCTGTTCTATTCATTCACTTCCAATCAGTGATTCCACCACAATGAAGGTGAATCCTCTGAATTTCTCCCCTTCAGTCCCGGGTCCCCTGTGGTCCAGACCTGTATCTCCAGCAGGACGTTCCTGAAGGCGGCCGACCGCTCCCTCCAGGCCTTCAGCAGCCCCATGGCCGCCTCAAAGTTCCCCACGTACTCAGAGTACATCCTCAGGAAGGGGGCGTGGGGCAGGAGGACGTCTCCCAGGGCGGGCCGGTCCCACCTGGGGGGCGGGAGGTCAAGGGAGGTCAAATTTACATTGAGGACATCTAGCAGACGCCTTTACCCAAGGCGACTTACAATGAGTACATTTGTCAGTAGAAATGTACTGTACTTTCGGTACAGTAAGGATGTTCATAGAACTAAGTGCCAAGCACTAAAAATCGCTAGGATAACCCATTCGCCGTATACAACGAAGATAGCTAGGGTAAGATGCTACACGATGCTAAGTACTATTATGCAGTGTCAGGACTTACAACATACAATAAGTGCGTAAGGGGGATGTGGTGGAGGCTAGGCAGAGTCTAGGGGAACTCTGAACAAATGAGTCTCGCTGGTGAGCATCAAAGGCCATCAAAAGGCCATTGGCAGACCAGGCTTTATGTACAACCAATACCAGGACAATACTCATGACATCGGACTCATGATTCAGAGATCAGTGGCTCCGTCACGTTAAAATTGTACCGGGGGCGAAAATTGTACCGGGTACGTAATCAGTTGTCAGATTACGTAAGGGGTTGTCCGTTGCCAGGCAGGTTTCAATCGCGCTCATGTTGCCGAAGACGAAATAATATAATACAGATAACGGATCGCTAGATAACACTTGTTTTTACTTTATATTTGTATTGCATTTAATTGTTTAATCGAATTTAGCTAGTAAACTGAGTGTTTAATGTGTATCATAGTCTAGCTTGTGTTAATTGAATTTCCTTAATTTAATTTAATTTAGAGAATAGATTATAGGTAATAGATAGATAGATAGATAGATAGATAATAGATAGATGGGTAGATAGGTGAGCAGGCATTTACTAACTGGTAAATGTTTTTTATTATTATTATTATTATTCACGTTATCCCCATAACATGTAGCTATTACTGTGTAGGGAAATAGATAAATACAATGCAATACAATACAAATATAAAGTTAGGAGCGCTAATAAATGTAATTTGTAAAATAAGTGTTATCTGTCTTATCGCGCTCAATGAACGAGTTCGCGAATGTTCAAGAACCTTCCCACGTCATTCGACGCGCAGGCAACGGGCGACGCGATCGTCTGTTGCCAGGCAGGTTTGGAATGGATTACTATGGATGACGTAGGCCGGTACAATTTTCCACCCCCAGAGGAGATGTACACTGCTGTGACCGACCCTCAAGACGGTTTACAGAACCTGTCCTAAAAGGTTTCTATATACACACACAGACTGATGATTCATAGCCACGTTCAAACTACAGAGGTGTGTTGAAATGCACATTGGTTAAACTAGGACGTCTGCTTCCAAACACATTGTTTTAAGCTAAAGATGTCCCAGGTTGTGGTGGCAAAAGTGTTCAGCCCTAAAGAACTGGGTCACAGGGATACCACCGCTTCAGAATCCAAACATTTTCTATACTTGACTGTGACACCAAAGGCCATTGGCTAACAGGGCGTCATGCCCCAACCAATCCCACAGCTCGTGACCCTGCAGTGAGGGACGGAGGTGGGGGGCGCGGGGGGGACCCACCAGTGCACCATGCGCTCCTCCAGGTCGGGCAGGAGGAACTGGCTGTGGAAGGAGTGGATGGAGGAGATGTTGGAGAAGAGGTTCCTCACCACCTCCAAGGGGAAGGAGCCCTTGGACGCCTCTTCAGACAGACCGGAGCAGAACACCTGAGGGGGAACCAAGAGGAACCCAGTGAGCAGAACACCTGAGGAGGAACCAAGAGGAACCCAGTGAGCAGAACACCTGAGGAGGAACCAAGAGGAACCCAGTGAGCAGAACACCTGAGGAGGAACCAAGAGGAACCCAGTGAGAAGAACACCTGAGGAGGAACCAAGAGGAACCCAGTGAGCAGAACACCTGAGGAGGAACCAGAGGAACCCAGTGAGCTCCTCTCAGCAGGTCTGTTGTGGTCCGTAACCGTGCCAACATGAGGAAGGACGGGTTTTGTATCTTCTCATGAACGAAAAGGGAAGGCTTGGTATGACATAAACATGACGTTAGCAGACAGATGATCTCAAACATCTAACAGCCTCAGGGACGGTGTGGAAGAGGACAGATGTTCCTTAAACTATACCTGGTCCAGGAGATGGAGGCGAACGACGTAGGCACGCTCCGTCATCAGGAGCTCCGTCGCGATCTGGTACAGTTTCTTCTTCCTCTTGGACTCCTTCTGGTCCTTATCTTCCACGTCCATGTGTGGACCAACATCCTCATGAGTCGTCCCCACTCCTAGACCCATCAGCTCCTCCTCGGAGCCCTCCCCCGCTGGCCCCTGGGCCCCCACGCTGTGGTGCAGGAGCTCAGGGCCGGCGCCTACCCGCAGCCCAGGACCCGGCCCTACAGGACCAGGACCCAGGGCTACAGGCCCCAGAGCTACAGGGCCCAGAGCTACTGGACCAGGACCCGGCCCTACAGGACCAGGACCCCGAGCTAGAGGACCAGTCACTACAGGACCTGGGATTGGGTCTTTGGAGAGACCTCGCGACTCGAAACTCACGACGGTCTCGCTATCGGTGTGATACTTTCTCTTGCAGGCCGGAGACCCGGAGGTGGAGGGGTCCGACGGAGTTAGTGGAGCACATTCTGACGGGTCAGCGGGGGGGCTGAGGAAACAACAGTCACAGAGATAATAGGAGGTGTTGAATGCTAGGAAGGGCATTTTGAATAAAAAAGAAAAACAAGATTTGGGGGTTCAAAGGTCCGCCGCTGTAACCTGAGTCCGTCCCGGGGGTCTGGGGTCTGGGGGGCGAGGGTCTGGAGGGCTGCACTGCGGGGTCGAACCCGCTCCTCCTTCCTAGCGCAGCCGGACTGGGTCTGGCCCGACCAGGACCTCCTGAGCCAGACGGCGCTCCTGGTTTTCCACAAGCTGGGGCTGCGGCGTTTGGCTGGCTTATGGGCGGCGTCTCCTGATGACGGGCTGGGGGGGTTAGACTGGCCCTCAGCCCCTCCTCCTCCTCCTGCACCTCCACCTTCTGCTCCTCCACTCAGGGATGGACTCAGCGGGGTCCTCACGGGGCTGGTCCCTGCAGGACTCCTGGAGGTCAGGGACTCCGCTGGGATGACCTGGATCAGGACCGCTAACTGGGCTCTCTGGCCGCTAGGTGGTTTTCCTTCACCAGTAGGACAATGGGAGGCCACCAGTGAGGAGACGCTGGAGTGATGGCGGCCTCGTGGCGAGAGGTTCTCCTGCACAAAGGCCTTTTCTGGGGACTGGAAGGGGGCAGGGTGAGGGGGTACTGCAACAGGATGGGAAGAGTTCAATCAGTCTTTTGATCAAATCTGATCCTTGCTGATAAAGTGCTTTACATGCATTTCTAATCCATCAACATTTCATTACTAATCCCTCAACATTTCATTACTAATCCCTCAACATTTCATTACTAATCCCTCAACATTTCATTACTAATCCATCAACATTTCATTACTAATCCCTCAACATTTCATTACTAATCCCTCAACATTTCCATGAACAAAAGTTTGGGAATATTTTCATCCATAAATCACACAGGCACATTAACCCTGAGGCGTTGCAGTAGTCGAGGGCAGCACATTGTTAACACCACATAGACATTAGTAAAACGCTTCTCAATAACATAACAGATATTGGACTAGAACCAGTGGTTCCGCTAGAAAAAAATTGATGACGGTCATGTGACCTGGAAGGTTTCATTTTAACGTTTTTTGTTTTTTTTACTTCTTTCGATATTCGGGTCAATCAAAACCCTCATTGTTTAACATGAATTTGGCTAAACAAATGACCACTGTAGCATATTTAAACACAATTCAAATTGTGCAGAGATTTATTTCCATTGGTCATTCTGACCGGAGACATTTAGAATTTTCGGTCCTCCCCATTTTTTTCCGGTCATTGACCGGTAATTACCGGACAACAGCAACTCTGACTAGAACAAAACGTGCACAAATACTCTCTATATGACCTCAAGTCACAGAGTTCAACCAGAAGGGAACTTCTACTTTTACATACATTTGTTGAAAGTATAACGGCATGCATCCAAATGCTTCCTCACTGTGCACACAACACCCTCCACATTCCACCACTTATTACTGCAGTTCCATTTACTATAAACCATTCAGTGAGGAACTAGTGGAGATGAATGAATGCATTTCGGGTAAGGGCATCTTGTTTAAGGAGGCCTACCTACAGGTTAGGATAGATATTGTTAACCGAGAAGGACCCGTTCTTATCGATCCATATCGACTTGCAGTGCACCAGAAGATGTAGTTAAACCCTACCTTGGGGTGCTAAAGGCGAGCCCTGGTTTTGGTCTCTCCTCTGTGGACTCAGATGAGCCGATGCAGTCTCAGATTGTCTGTAGGATCCACCCACACCATTGCTGACTGGAATACAACCACAACCAGGTACTCAGGGAACCTGCAAGTATTTATTCTTCCGAGTCAATTTTAGTATGAATGAAATCAGAAGGAGAGAAAGCAGGTGGTGGTTGGAGAGATCAGTGTTGGAGACGGCCCCTCAGCTTGAAGGACTGACAGAGTTGTGGTCAGTCTCATGTGATTCAACTTGACGCTCACTTTGTTTCCTTCCTCCCTCAGTTGCAAGTCGCCTGTATCGTTTCCCAAGAGGCTCATGCATGTCGATGGATTTTAAGAAGTATTACACCAACGTCATCAAATACAACTAACATCTTAGTTATTTGAGTATTTCTCTTCTAAATAGCCAAGGGAACTTTATTTATATACCATTTATATACCATATATTATTTTTTTTTGCATCTCTGGTATCAGATCAACAGTTTCTCTGGTATCAGTTCATGCATCTCTCTCGTATCAGAACAACAGTCTCTCTGGCAGTGTTGGGAAAGTTCTACTTCAAAGGTCAGTTCACAAATTTTAAAATGAACTAGTTCAGCTAAACGTTCATGATTAAAAATGTTGAACTCAGTTCACAGTTCCAAAAAATGAACTAGGGCCTAGTTAGTAGTTCTTTTGTTCAATGTGTTGCTGTGAGCTATTATTTTTTGGTCTGTCTTAGAACTCTAGAACTCGCAGCATTCTGAACAAGCTGTAGTTGCCTTAGTTTTTTTTGGGATAGCCTACTTGTAAGGAGACCATTGCCGTAATCAAGCTTACTAGTGATAAAGGCATGTACAAGATGTTTAAGTCTTCGGTGGACATGAGCCCTCTAAGCCTTGCTACGTTTTAAAGGTGATAAAATGCTGTTGTTGTAACCGATTTGATGTGGCTGCCGAAATCTAAATCTGAATCCATGATGCCCCCTAGTTTTCTGGCTTTCATTGAGGTTTTCAGGAACAGAAAGTGAAGGTGTTGGGTTACTTTAAGCCTTTCCGTTTTAGCACCAAATACAACACTATGAGTTTGTTCCAGGTTGTCAGCATTGTGGTTTCCTAAATGCAGTGATCAACAAATTGATTTAAAACATGTCAACTAAACACTGGAAGCCCCAAATATGGTCATAACGGCACTGCACATTTGAGTTACAAAGTCCTATTTTGTACCAAATGTGTCCTAAAAATATAGATAAATTAACCTTTATAATAAATACTGGCTATAGGCAGTAGTATGCACGCTATATCTTCAAGCAACGTATGTACTTTATAGACTTGTTCTGAGGGCGCCTGGCCATTTTAATCAGTTCGAAAGTAGAGAATGTCCTCAGCTGAACACTGCAGCTAATCAGACTGCTGATCGATAGCAAATCAATGCGGCTGCGACCCGAGTAGGTAGCCTACGGGATTTACACCAAATACAAGTTGGCCATGTTGTAGTCCGAGCGTCAACCAAGTTTACAACATTTGCTTATTAAGTTAAAGTTGATTTAATTGGTTAATTGGCTCACCGGTCTCTGAGGGCTGGTCCTCCACGGCGCCTCGCGACCTCCTTCTTAACGCCACCCGTCTGAACTCCGTCTCCAACCCCACCTTCAGGACCAGGCTGTGTCTCTTTTTCAGATCGAACATGTCGGGGGAGGATACAGTCACGTGCTCCGGACGTTTCTCTAATCTATACACATGTGGAGTGGACACCAAACATGTGGGTGGAGGTTGAAGGTCCGTCGCAGCAGCTGGCTGCGGATGGTGTTAATGATGTTAATAACGCTGATCAAGTGGCGCCAATCTTCATTAAAATCTGCGCCCTCGTTCACATGCGTCTCACGACGGGACGTCAGTCGTGAGTATCGATTCACCAGGATAAGCGACCATCATCTTCCTCCCTCAGCCTCTTATCTTCACGAAGCTCTGGTCGCTCAACAAAGCTAGGCAGAGGTAGACCACTGTTTCGGTCATTCACGCAAGAACACTGTGTTGTAGAGTGGTATGAGAAGTAGAAAACCCCAATTTATTTTGGGAAGTAAAGGAGATTCCTTCTCATTCCTTCCTTCCCTAACCCTAATCTCTTTATAGAAGTCTACACTTGCTTTCAACAAAGACTTTGTTATTGTGTTCTTAAACAGTTTGTGCATGTTATTGGGGGGATGGGGAATTCATGACAAGTTGAATCATTTTTGGTTATGCTTACTGTCATTGAAAAGTTATATGTTTACATGGTACAATGTTTCATCTGGAGATCTGGAAATATCTGTTTAATTGAATGGGTTCGTTCAATTTAAAGGGGGAGGAATGTTGTAGAGTGGTATACTGACATCCGACCACTAGAGGCAGTAGTGCTATTGCTCTCTACAAGAAGCTACCGCTTATTATCCTGAGGCTGAGCACACCTGTTGATGTAGGAATGCTATGCTGTGAGTGCTAGGTTCCCTGGTGGACAATAAACATGCGAAGAGTAACGTCTGTGTCTGGCTAGTTTATCCCATTATACCCAATATACTACAAACACTGATTCTGTTGGTTTATTATTTTATTGTCGGTCACCATAAGGCAAGCATTATGCTAAAACAGTCAAGCACACCTTCATCTTCATCTTAATCTTAATCCACCAATTCCTCCTTTATTTCAGGCGTTTAAATTGTGTAAGAAGGCTTTTGTGAATGAAAGGTGTTTTCATGAGATGGGGTTGGTATATGCAGTCTTATGACTGGGGATAAAACGTAGGCCTATTATAATGAGTAAACCATGCACATATAATTCATCACTTTCAGTCTGTCTGACCAGGCCTAGACCAAAGGGATTAGGGGTTCAGATCTTTAACAACAGTACAGTACTGTTATCTGAATCAGCAATCATACACTTATAAATACATCTTATACTGTGCCGCTTGGTAGAGATGACAGGAGAGCAGAACATCCCTTAGGTCTGTCATCGTGTTCCTGATGTTTCTGCATTTAACCTTTTGGTAGATAAGCGTTTTTTTAATACTGTCACATCACAGGCTAAAGGAAAACACGCTCAAAGACTTGTGCTGGTCTCGCCTTGAAAGGTTGGATTCCTAAGAGTTATCTGCTATGTGAGCTGGTTATTTTGTCACATTCAATCAAATGATCAGGAAGACCAACTGCCTTTGGCTAACTACTTGCGGGATTCACCGTACTGTCATTGGCAGTTGGTTTTGTTGGTTCCTGAACTGAGAGGACAATGGTTTTATCGTAAGAAGTTCTCATGATGTCATCAAAGATCAAAGCTCGTCTATAGCTTTTATCACCTTGAAGACGGGATTTAATGAGTTTGCAAGTTGAATCCCTGCATATAGATGCATCTCTTTCAACAGTTCTCTTTTAATGTGTTGAGTATTCAACTATTGCAATACTTTAAGAGCAGCCATTTTGTGTTATTGCAATATTCACCTTGAACTGGTAAGGGATTGGTTTGATTTGTGCTTCTGCTACTGGGAGGTTCTTCTTTCAAATAAATGCTGGTTGAAAACTTTGGATTAATGAAAGATGATCGATGTGTAAGGCCTGACAGTAGTGTTTTAAAAACGTTTTTCAAACACACAAAACGTATATTGGGGGACACACATTCACGCCATGTTTGCGCCAGTAAGATCCGTACAAAGCAAAATCTGGTTCAGGTGAAATCCCAATGCCAGTGATACAAAGCAAAGCTTCAATATTGTATACATAACTGTAGAAAGGTTGCGCATTTTCTTTGATCAGCTATGAACACCGAGCTCAAACTGTGATCTGAAACCAAACTCGTTGACACAAGCATTTAAATAGTCCTTTAGATCTATCCCATCACACACGCTCCAATACTGACTCCATTCATCTACGTCTTTGGTAAAAACAAAGTGGGACCCACCGCCACAAACGGGAAGGTTACAATCGGCTGGTGGGACAAAGCTGTCGAGGTTGTTTCGTAACAAACAAGTTTCTGGTTGATTCATGGGGTATGTACCTCTCCGTCATAGACCACCTGTTACATATCCTGGATCAGACCGGCCCCAGACCAGAAGGTGGGTGAGGTCCACGGCCGGAGCTCCAAAGGAATCGCGGGAGAGACCCTGACCACCGCCCCCTGGGGTTATCAGTACCGTTGGATCCGTCCGGGTCAAGGTTCAGGGGGAGATTTGGTTGATGGGGAGGGGGGGGGGGGGGGGGGGGGGAGTGTGTGAGGGTCAGGTAGGAGGCACTGGGGGTCCCTTTGCTTGGGGAGGTGCTCTAGGGGTCCTAGAGACAAGGATACAAGAAGAACAGTAAGGGGACGGGCAGACAAGTATGAAGGGGTTGAGAATACCTCAAGGAAAAGACAGACGGGCCCAATCTGTACAACTCAAACAGTAACTGGAACAAGTGAAGGGATACGTCGAGTTTAGTCCCAAAATATTAAAACAGTCAGCGGTAGTCCCTGTGGTCTCCCCCATAACCCAGGACTAGCAAGCAGTACTAGGATAATGGAGTATTACTGGGATGCACTGGGCTGTGCCATTACCTGGTGGGGGGGTGGGGGGGGTCTCTCTCAGCTCTGGGGTCGTCTGGTTGCGGAGTGGCGTTGTGGCAAAAAACTGCTGACAATCTGGAACAGACTCAGAATGTTAGTCAGACTGACAGCAGAGCCACCATCAGACAGACAGACAGACAGACAGACAGATCAACAGTCAGACAAACACATCACCAGACAGACAGACAGACAGAAAGACCAGACTGAGCCTCCTGGCAGGATGGCCTGACGTGAACCTTGACTTACCTGAAGTTCACAGGTTAAAACCAAACTCTAGTCTATCTAGCTATCTGTCCTTATTTCACCCCCATTTTAACCGCTTGGTACAGACCGTAGGCGGATCTATCCATCATAATGCCGGGTGGGCCCTCACACTTTTAATGCAACCAATGAGTGGATGTTGAAATGGCTTGTAATGGCTAATCAACAGCTCCCCCTTGTGGTAAAACATGAGCACCTCTCTTACAGATCAATAACTACGTTTAGCTCAGAGAGGAGCGACAAAAGTGATTAAATAAGAGGTTGTTGATGGTGACGTGAAAACAAACAGCAAAGACACAGAAAATACTGTTCATTTATATATGATAATTACAGGAAATAGGAATATTAACATGACAATGTACAGGTTCAACTTTAAAATACCTATGTACACGTGCATATAAAGTGCTCAAAAGCAAAGTCAGGCATCTGTTACAATTGGTGGCGTGTTGTTTAACAGTGTGCCGGAATTAATAGTTTCATGTGGTGCAAAAACCAACATCCAGCTACTCCAAAACATCCCCCTCACACCCTAACTCAACCACCATGTTCAGTCACATGATACAGGCTTTTCAGGAGACATTTGTCCTCAGATTGCATATTTAATAAACTTGTAAAGGTGGAATGGCATTGCAGCTTTTCTTGTTGGTGCACAACACACAGAGCCGTCAGTTTATGATTATGACGGGGTTATGAGAGGAGTCCCAGGAGAGGTGGGGTGTAGTTTATATGGCAAAGCGACAGTGTAATATATTAAAATCCATCTCCATTGTTCTGTTTTTGATTTATATGTTATTTGATAAAAGCTGATGCATTATGGTGTCCCTCCCTCGGCTATCATAGGAATTCTACTCTGCCTTTAACCGGAAACATAAATCTAACCTTGCAGAATTGCAGGGAGAAACATCAAAGGACATCAGGATATCAGTGCTTTAGTTAGTCTGTTCTGTGTGACCTCTGCATCACATGGAATCGTCCTACTGCTGCCAAGGGAACTTTATGTTGATAAACCAACACGTCCACTGAACCGGCCAACCCCTTTGTCGCCAACATGCTGTTCTTCCAAATTTAACGGAAAATATTTTTGGTTTTTGACAGATATAAATCTACATCAGATTGTAATTTGAATATTGGCAAATAATAAAAGTAGGAGGTTTGTATTGGATACAATATTTCACAAAGTGTGTGTGTGTGTGTGTGTGTGTGTGTGTGTGTGTGTGTGTGTGTGTGTGTGTGTGTGTGTGTGTGTGTGTGTGTGTGTGTGTGGTTCTGTCTGCGCGGGCACGTGGAGGAGAGGGGGTATCACAGAGAGGAGGTGGTTTCCTTTTTCGCCGATGGAATCTAATCTGGACATGATGACATCACTTCCCTTGCTCCAAGGAAGTGACCTACGGTCCAGGCTCGGAAGCATGAGGGTGGTAGGCGAGAGGGATTGGCCGTTTACAGAGACGGACGAGAGTCATAGACATCAGCAGACCAATTGATGCACAGCCTCCATGCATGAGCAGCATGAGAATACAGATAGAGGAGATGGGGGTGGTGGTTAAGCTAGGCTAGCAGATACATGGTCCACAACATATCAGACGAGGAGCCATTGTTTACACTTGTTCTGCCTGTCAAAGTACCTTGACTTTTCTTTCAGAATTAAGAATAGTGTTCTGCACTTTCACAACTTAGAGACGAACAAGGCAAGGCAAAGGTAGTGCTTTACACTGCTTTCTGCACGCACACAGTCTTGCATTTACATTCACACATACATACACACCATACATACGAACATACATATATACATACATACATACACACCCAAAGCAGAGATATTCAGTACTGCTGTACTCTAAGGCCAACAGCAAAACTAAATAAAGCCAATAAAAATGTTTTACTTCCCCTAATGATCTAATAATCTCCTCTTTTGTCTCAATAGCCAGTGACAAGTTACAAGCAGTGATTTAGTGATGGATCAGATGTGCAGGTAAGATGAGGTCGGCCCCTCTCCCTGACTTTGGTGTGATGTCATGAGCAAGCGCTCCGATAACAGGATGTTTTATCTTCCTTTGCAGTGGCGGTCTGAGGCGACAGGGGGCGCCAGAGTTCCAGACACAGTCAGTTGGTAAGCAGCATCTCTTTAGGGTGTTTCTTGGAAAGAAAAGGGCAAGTCTGATATGTTGTGTATCTCGGTGCATGGGTATTTGGGCTTAGAAAAAATTATCAAATGTATTAGGTCAAAAGATGTGTTACTTAAAATGCTAATCTTTGCAATACATAATTATGTTCTTGTCTTTGGTTTAATAATATTGTTGTTAATACGTACCGATGTGCTACGTACATTGCTGAATGCAGTCCCCTTAACAGTAACACACTAATAACTCTGTAGCCACAGTTGATGTTTTAATGGTGTTAATGTTAATGGTAACACTGATGCAATGAGCGACAGATAGGGGACACGGTCATACCTAACCTGCCAATGAGCTGCAGTATCAACTCATTCATAAAAAGAAACACAGTCAACAGTGAAAGAGCCGATGACGTAACAGCGGATAAACAATCAGATGTTGAGCAGTAAAGGTGCTTTGTTCTCTGACCAATGGCCGAATGACATTTGGTGGCTCTCATTCTTGGAACCGTATTTGTTTTTTGCTTTTGTGGGCCCACTATGTTCATTGAAACATGAATGAATGGCTGAATGTTATTCTCCATTCAGCCAGTAGTACTAGACAGAGTAAGTACAAGTACTACAGCTGTGAAATCATCATCCCAATATAAACATGCATAGCTAGGTAAATGGCTTTGAGTGAAAACTATAAGGACTTTTCCAGCGGTCTTTTCCCACAATGCAGTAGAGAAATGTAGATATTACATTATAGGGGGTTGTGATAAGGTATTGTCTGAGATGTTTGAGCTAAGGACTTAGATAAGAGATAGTTAGAGTTAAGGTTTTAGACTAGCTATGGCCCGCCAGAAGTTTAGTTATTATGTTCAAGATTTGGGGATGGGTAGTCGATTTCTGATACTTTTTGTTTAATAGGACAGCTTGATCCGAGGTTAAGGTTTGGAGCTGTTGGGGACATTATTGGTAAATGCTAAATGAAACATGGCAAATAAGCACTGGAAAAGTCTGTACAGTCTGTACACCCATTTGGTTAGGCTATATTGAACCCTTGGCTGGACTGAAAGTTTAAAGTTACCCCCTTGCAGTATAATCATGTGAAACGTAGCCCACTGCATTTCCCTTAAATAAAGTGAGGTCACCAGCCATGTTTGGTAAGTGACATCACTTTGAGCCAATCAGCGATTGAAATGGTGGGCGTTTCAGCAGATGTGAGCCAATCAGTCCATCGGGCCCATGAATCTTAGGATTGATTTAAATCGTAGTTTGGATGAGGACTGACTTTGTACCACCGTACAGAGACTTGAGATACATGTTATTAAAGAGCAGAAAAGCATTCGGTCTTTGGCTCAAGAGTAGACTGCAAACATTGGGCTTCGAACTTAGAACCGATGGCTGGAAGTCCCCCCCCTCCCCCTTCCCCCTTAAACCAGTCAAAATCAAATCAACCAATAAAGTCTTATCCTGGATGTACTTCAGGTTCCTTCTGCCTTGACCCCCCACAAGTCCCCCCGTTTGTCCTCGTTCTTAGCAGTGACATCACAACAACTCTCATGGCATCTCCACAAACGACAAACAAAGATGACCTCATCCAGAAGTAAAGACTTTGGATGACTATTTGGTTAACTGTCATGTGTTCGCATGATTATGTGTTCTGCATTCAAAAGAGAGTGAGTATTATACTAGAGATGGAAATGGAGTAACATGTCAAGTGTTGTGAAGTGAGTTTAAAACAACAACTGTTGGAACCTTTTGAGTGTAGATCACTTCATGCATATGTGAAGTTCAGCCCGGAAGGCAGAACCAAGAGCTCGTACTATAAAAACACTCTTTAAAAAGTCTCTACGACCATCCTGTAGACTAATCAACAGTCTCAGAACGGAAAGAAGGCGGGGCCACATGTGCTCCTCTTGTCAAATCCCTGAGCAAAGTCACTGAACATTCAAACCCCATTGGTCAAGGCTTAGGCACAGGAAACAGGAAAAAGGAAACCATTGTGTCTTCCTCTCTGTGATCCCCATTCTCTCCATCTGCCCGGCGACAGAACAAGGAGGTTGATGGGAGTTGTAGTGTCCGCATTGAGTCAGTGTTAGTGTGCAGTCAAAGGTAAAGGGGGAAAAAGGTCTGTAAGAGTTTAGTGTGCGTGTGTGTGTGTGTGTGGGTGTGTGTGTGTGTGTGTGGGGGGGGGGGGGGCATCAGTGCCGGGGCTGATGGGGGCTGTAGTACCGTGGGTAGAGCGGGCTGTAGCTGGAGGAGTGGTTGTAGGAGGAAGGGGAGGACCTGTTTGCACTAGACGAAGCGTAGGAGGCGCTTCCGTACGCCGAGGAGTAACCGTAGGAGGAGGCTGGGGAGTGGAAGGACGAGTAAGGGGAGGAGAAGGACGGCGTGTAGCGGGCCGAGGGCCGCGACAGCGTGGACAGGGGCCGAGCCCGCGGCGTGGAGCTCCACGCGGAGCGCCGGCCAGACGGGAGCAGGGAGCGGTACTGGGAGGCGGCGCCGGAGCTGGGCTGGGGGGACCTAGACAGGGTGGAGGCGGAGCCGGCGGGGGAGGGCGAGAGCTGGGGGCCGTCGGAGGCGTGCTCCCTGGAGAGGAGGCCGCGGGACGGGTTGGTGGGGGAGATGCTGACGCTGAAACTGTGGGAGTCGACCACCACCGTCCGCAAGCCCAGGGTCCACTGGGAGGGGGGCACCCGCAGCGGCGTGGCGTGCGGCGTCCAGGCCGACGAAAAGGCGGGCGTCTCCAGGGGCGGCGGGCTCCCGAGGGGCCGGGGCCCCGGCCGCAGGGGCGAGGGCGGCATGGACGGGGCAGGAGGGGAGGTAGGGGAGGCGAGGCCCGAGGCCAGAGCGGTGGCGGCCGAACCCACGAACGAGGGGCTACGTGTCAGAACGTGGGCCTTATCAAAACCCGCCGAAGTGGGGCTGACTAGGGTGGAGGGGGGGTGGCTACAGGGGCCCGAGGTCGTCGTGGGGCCCCGGGTCAGGCCCGAGGACGGGGGACTTACTTTGGGAGTGGCGGTGCGGGCGCGGCCGGGCTTGGCCCCGGCGCGGGGGCCCCGGTGGGTCTGCTCCTGGTCGAAGGCCAGGTCCTCCAGCCGCTGGGTCAGGGCCAGCTTCTGCTGGATGGCCATCCTCAGGAGGGAGTTGAGCGTCTTCTTCTCGTCCTCGGCCGCCGACAGCTGCCTCTGCATCTCGTCCAGCTGGGTCATGTACTCGTCACACCTGGAGGTCCGGGTCACAGAGGGAGCAGACGGGAGGAGGGTCAGGTGAAGGCTATTGGTTTACCAACCAACCAACCGTCTAAACGCCCCTCCACCAGACATTAGTTCTCTCTGGGGGGGAGGGGGGGGGGAGTTCTGATGAAGAATAACTTATTTTTGGGACACATATGGGACACATTTTAGAGCATGATCATACAGGCAGAAAAGTTACCAAGAATACATTCAGTGAGACAATGGGTGAACCAAGATTCTTATAGGGGAACTTTCACATCGTGGGTATTTAATGCAAAGGTAACAAAGGTGAGTGGGAGTGACCATGGTGGAGAGCTTAGGATTGGTTATCGCTGAGGTCAGCCATGGTTGGGAGAGGCTCGGTGAATTTGCAATACACTTTGGGGGAAGTGGGCATGACCGCATTCTGCAAGCAAGGCTGCAAGACAGTTAGGTTCCAGTTTTCTGCATTTGGTTCCATGTTAGATTCATAGGTGTGGTTCATTCTCAACAACCTTACGTGGCTTCAGTTCTATCCGTTAGGTCGATAAATCCTAATTGGGGGTGTGCATACCCTAGTTGGTATGTGAGCAGATTCCTGGGGGAACGACCTCCATGTGATTCATGCATGTTGATTGTTGCTTATCAATTGAGTAAAGAATGGATTATACGCCTCTTCCATTTTAAGCACCAAGGCCACTTCCATATTAATATGGATGTGAATGAATAAATTATATTAGTATAATATCCATTCAAGTGGTGAGGAGGTGACGATTGAAGAGAGCCTGGACCGTACTGAAGAGATGAGCTGTGGGGGTGATGAGACAAGAAAGGGGAATCACTTCTGTGGACCGTGTCCTTCTAAACAACCTTGCTCTGTCAGACTTCTCTCTGGTACGTGGTTTTATTGGTTAGGACACTGGTTCTATCTGGCATGTGGTGGTCCTAGGACACTGGTTCTATTTAGTGTGTGGTGGTTCTGGCAAGGACACTGGTTCTATCTGGTAGGTGGTGGTCCTAGGACACTGATTCTATCTGGAGGTGGTGGTCCGACTGGCTAGGAAAGGGTGGTTCTCTCTGGTAAGGGGTTGTACAGGCTAGGACACTGGTTCTATTTGGTTTATGGTTGCTAGGACATTGGTTCTACCTGGTTTGTGGTTGTCCTGGCTAGGACACTGGTTCTATCTGGTTCTTTCTGGTGTCTGGTGGTCCTGGCTAGGACAGGGTGGTTCTATCTGGTATGTGGCGGTCCCTGCTAGGACAGAGTGGTCCTCTGTGGAGGTGGTGGCTCTCTGACCTGCTAGCGAACATGGATCTGAGGGAGGAGAAGGTTGCGGCGTCCTCCTTCAGTGCCTTGAGCTCGTTCCTCAGCTTGGTCATGGTGTTGGTCACCATGGACTTCTCCGCCTCGTACTTCCCCTTCAGGTTGGCCAGCGCCACCTCCGCCGTCTGGAGGAGGTGCAGACGCAGACACGAGACGAGAGGAACGGAGCAACACACGTGAGACGTCTGATGCACTTCCCTTTGGGTTGCATAGCGGACACTCTTTAGCCGAAGGGATGTCAGATACAGGTCATTAAGGAGCATCCTCTCCTCCTCCTCCTCCTCCTCCCCCTCCCCCTCCACCTTACCTGTTTGTTGGCCTTCAGGACCAGCCTGAGCGTGGCGATCTGCTCTCTCTTGGTGCTCAGCAGGGACTTGACCTTCAGGATCTCCTCCAGGCAGCTCTCCTTGTCCTTGTCCAGCAGCGGGGCCAGCTCCCGGGCCGCCGCCCGCTGCCGGGACAGCAGCAGGGAGCGGTCCACCGCCCGCTGGAGGTGCTTCACCTGGGGGGGGGGGGGGGGGGAGAGAGAGATCCAGAATCAGGAGGTGGCTAAATAAGGAACTCTGTGACTTCAAAGGGCTTCCACCTTACAGGTGTATGAATGGATCGATCCAGCAGCGGACCGTACCAACTGGTAGGCCAAGAATGGTTTGTAATAAGCCAATGGATATCCCACCTTCATTGGGGGCCGCTTTAAACCGGTTCAGTTTGTTAAGATGTTTCAAACCTTTAAATGGTCCAGTGTTTATTGGGTTTAAACCTCTAAAACTGTCAAGTTTTTTAGGGTGTTTCAAACCTTTAAACCGTTCCAGTGTTTTAAAGGTGTTTTAAACCTTTAAACCATTCCAGTGTTTTAAAGGCCCAAGTGTTGTAAGTGTTTTAAACCTCTTAAACTGTCCAGTGTTTTGGAGGGCCCCTAAGTGTCTTAGGGGCCCCTGTGTCCCCGAGGCCTCGTACCTGGTCCCTGATGATGGCGTTCAGGTTGTAGATGTTCAGCGGCTCCCTGCGGAGCTCGCCGGCGGGCTCCAGGGCGGGGGACGAGGAGGATGACGACGATGAAGAGGCACTGATGCTGGGCGAGCGGGTGGGCGGGGTGTGGGGCCCGGGGCTCCGCTGGGAGGGGGAGGGGCCCTGGGGGGCGTCCTTCTGCGGCCCCTCCCCCCTGGACGGCGGCTCTTTGGACGGGGACTGTGAGGGGCTCCGCGACTCCCCGGGGCTGGCGGTCGCCGCGGCGACGGCGGCCAGGCGCCGGGCCAGGCGGGGGGTGAGCAGCACGCGGCTCTCGTCCGCCGACAGGGCCTTGAGGCCCGCGGCCAGACCCCTCAGGCCCCGGCCCTGCCTGGGGGGGGGGGGGGGTAAACAATACGATTTGTTACTGTCTAAATAGGAACACAGGAAACAGACGCTGGTGGACGAGTGAGGGATGGAGCCCCCAGGATGCAGACATATAGTTAGAGAAGGTAGAGGACAGTATTGGCTGACATGTGCAGAGTGGTCTCATCTGGGTACAAAGACACACTGGCCCTGTCTCCAGAGGACACAGAGGATAGTAGAGAGCAGAGCAGAGTATAGTCAGATGGAGTAGAGTCGAGTCAGGTAGAGGAGAGTAGAGTAGAGGAGAGTAGAGTCAGGTAAAGTAGAGGAGAGTAGAGTCAGGTACAGTAGAGTAGAGTAGAGTCAGGTAGAGGAGAGTAGAGTCAGGTAGAGGAGAGTAGAGTAGAGTCAGGTAGAGTAGAGTAAGGTAGAGTAGTGTAGAGTAGTCAGGTAGAGTAGTGTAGAGTAGTCAGGTAGAGTAGAGTAGAGTAGTCAGGTAGAGTAGAGTAGTCAGGTAGAGTAGAGTAGAGTCAGGTAGAGCAGAGGAGAGTAGAGTAGAGGAGAGTAGAGCCAGGTAGAGTAGAGTAGAGGAGAGGAGAGTAGAGGAGAGTCGGTTAGAGGAGAGTAGAGTAGGGTAGAGTAGAGTAGGGTCAGGTAGAGTAGAGTCAGGCAGAGGAGAGTAGAGTAGAGTAGAGAAGAGTAGAGTCAGGTAGAGGGGCCGAGAGACTTCATGAACCCAGCTTGCGGTGGCGGCCCACCTGTAGTAGTCCAGCATCACGCGGTTGGGGGTCTCGTTGTTGCACAGGCAGACGTGGTGGTACAGCTGGGCCAGCTCCTCGCTCAGCGTCACCAGCTCGTCCTGAGCTGCGTTCAGCGCCCCCTGGCCCTCCGTCACCTGACCCTGGGCCGCGCGCAGGTCTGCCTCCAGACCCTTCACCTGGGGGGGGTGGGGGGGGTGGGGGGGAGGAGAGGAGGGGAGGAGATGAGCAAGGGGAGGGGAGGAGGGGAGAGGAGAGATGGGGAGGAGAGGAGAGGAGATGAGGGGAGGGGAGAGGAGGAGAGGAGAGAGCAGTTGTAATAAAGTAGAGTTGGGGCAGAATAGGGCAAATAGAGTGGCAGGAGGATGTGGTGGTGTAGAGTAGAGGGGGGGGGGTGAGGGTGAGGATGGGAGAAAAAGGCGAGAGCAGAATAGTTGAATTGGGAGGAGAGGAAGGGGGGGGGACAGCAGTAGAGTACAGTGCACAGAGGGACAGGTGTTTACATGCATGGACCCCAGTTCAAGCAGAGATCACCCCTTCAGAGCTACAGATGTCTGGTGTGTTGATGGATCACCTTGTCTCGCCCCTCCCGACAGCTCATCTCCAGACGAGCCACCTGCACCTCCATCTCTTTGACCGACGGCCCCTCCCTCGCCTTCTCCTCCCCCGCCCCCGCCGCCGCCGCTGCCGCAGCCGACCGCTCCCTAATCATCTGGAGCTCCGCCTTCAGCTCCACCACCTCCGTCACCGCCACCCGGTACTTACACTGCAGGATCTCCAGCCCCGGCGTCTGGTACGCAAACACGTGACACCTGCTGCCCCTCCTCTCCCCCTCTCTGTTGCCCTCTTCGTCTTCATCGTCTAGTCCCTCCTTCTCCTCCTCCTCCATCTCCTGCTCCGACTGGGCCTCCCCGTGGAGCTGGGAGTCCGAGTCGGAGGAGGCCCCTCGGGCGAGCTGGGCCCCACGGCGCAGGCGCCGCAGCACGGTGACCTTCTGGCTGAGGCGGAGGGCCCTGTCGTGCTGCTCGTCCAGGGCACCCTGCGTGTGCTGCAGCTGGGTCTGGGACTCCTGCAGGCGGCTGATCAGAGACAGGTTGTCCCGTTCCACCTGCAGGGGGCGCCAGAGGAAGGGATGGGAGAGGCAGAATGACTCCACACATCTTGATTCCCAAATGTGGCGTGGCAGTGAATTACAGAAACCCTGGAAGGTAAACCACAGCTTCGGACCTCAGAATGAATGTTTTTAGTGTCTGAGACTTAAAACATGAAAAACGTAGAGACCTAGTTTTAGCCCAATACACATTTATTTAAAACATCAACAAATATAGACAAATCGCGATTTAAAATTAATGTCACCAATTTTCTGGCATCAGACAACCACAAACCCAGTGTGTGTGTGTGTGTGTCTGTGTTTGTGTGTGTGTGTGTGTGTGTGTGTGTGTGTGTGTGTGTGCGTGCGTGCATGTGTTTGTTGTGTGGATATAGCTGTGTGTAACCAGAGAAGCAGCCATTTGTAGAGATAGTTGTTGTACATCTATCTTGGGAGGCGGAGGGTGCTGTGACGGACCCAGGCTGAGAGCCCCGTCTCCTGAACCTTTATTTATCCTCTTCTTTCATCCATTTCATTCCTTTTATTGTCCTGGGCAGGGAACTGGTTCCGTCTGGTGTTGTAGTTTATGTTTACGCCCTGCTGTGTTTCTAGCAGATTCCATCTGTCAGTGTTTCCCTGGCTCTTATTCTATCATGTAAACCACTCTGTAACTTTGGTTGTGAAAAGCACTGCATTGAAACATTGGGTTTATAATTGTTTTTACAAGAAGCGCATGACTAATGATTTATCCGTTCTACTGAGTGGAAGTTAACTCTTAAGAAGTGGCGAGGAGGAGGCGGTATCGTTTAAAATGGCTGAACGGAGACAACAGTATCCCCCTCAACGTGAGCCAAGCTGCGAGCGGTCGATAGGCTACTGTGTCAGCCGGGTTATAAATAAGCTCTTCCTGCATTTTAACCAATCAGATAAGAGAGAAAAGGCAGAGAAAAGATGGGATTACATCTGGATGGGACTGCAGCATCGAGGTGTATCACACTCACTCACTCACTCTCTCCCTCACTCACTCACTCGCTCGCTCACTCTCTCACTCACTCGCTCACTCAGTCACTCACTCACTCAGTCACTCACTTGCTCCCTCCCTTACTCAATCACTCACTCACTCACTCACTCACTCACTCACTCACTCACTCACTCACTCACTCACTCACTCACTCACTCACTCACTCACTCACTCACTCACTCACTCACTCACACACACACACACACACACACACTGCTTTCTGATGTGTTGTAGTTGTGGGGATGTTTTTTTCATTATGTGGTGAATTTGAGGATATCAGCAGAGGTAGGGATGGAGAATATTTGATGGTATCATTTTTTAACAGCATGACAGAGCTCGCTGAATGGATGGAGGCTCACCTGTATCAGCTGCTGCCTGAGCTTCTGCATCTCCGGCAGGTTGATCTCAGAGAAGAGGTCAGGCCCCACCCCCTCCATCTTACGCCCCGCCCCCCGACACTCCCCATTGGCCCGGATTCCAGACCCGACATTTGGCCCCACCCCTATTGCCCCCTGGAGATGTCCATTACACCTGCCATGGAAGAAAGGAAAGAGCATTAAGGGCAAGTTAGTTTATATATCACCCTTCAAACACAAAGGTCACTACATTTAAACACATTTAAAAAATAATCTGATAGGGAATCAATAAAATACAATGATTCAAAAGAGAATTGTAAAACCTAAAAAGTATAAAAATATAAAGCTGCATTTATATTTACATGTAGGGCATTTAGAAAACGCTTTTATCCAAAGTAACTGACAAAAAGGACATTTGTCAGAAGAAAGAGAAACAAAATATATATGTAAGGATGTTCATAGTGTTCATAATGTTCAAGTGCCAAGCACTAACAATCCCTAGGTTCACCCATTCCCCGTTCCAACAAAGATAGCTAGGATAAGATGCTACACAGTGCTAAGTACTATTGTTAAGCGCAGGGATGTACAATAAGTGCGTACGAGGGTTGTGGTGGGTGTTTGGGGGTAAGGGAGGAACTACCAGTGCAGACCTGCACATCTCCATTCCATTCCAAACCTCATCAGCGCGCTTCTGATTGGCTCAGAGGAACCCACCTGGAGGCGGAGTCTTCGGAGGTGGGCGAGAGCAGGGCGGTGGGCGTGGCGGTGCCGCTGGGCGGCGCGGAGGTGAAGGTCAGGTGGGCGCTGCCCGTGTAGGCCACGTCGCACATGCTGAGGTGGTGCACCAGCTCCTTGCGGAGGTGCACCTTCTGCTCGCGCTCGTTCTTCAGCGAGTCCAGCGCCTCCTCCAGCTGCGCCTGGGAGATGTCCTTCAGCCGCAGGGCCTCCTCCAGCTGGCTGTTCAGCAGCTCCGTCTCCTCCACCAGCACCTTGATCTCGTGCTTCAGCCCCTCGTACTCCACCTTGGGGGGGGGGAGGGAAGGGAGGAGATGCGAGAAGGAGAGGAAGGGAGGATGGAGGGGAAGGGAGGAGGGGAGGGAGGAGCAAGGATAGGGAGGAGCAGGGGAGAGAGAGGGAAGGGAGGGAGGGGTGAGACAGTAGATGGTTGAAGAGTGAGAGGGGGGAAGGTAAGTGAGAGGGATAGGTGGAGGGGTATGAGAGGGAAGGATGGAGAGAGAAAAGGGGGTAAGACAGCAGAGAGAGAGATGGAGAGAGAACAATGAGATAAGAGAGAAGTGAATACAAAGGTAGGGGGAAAGGGAAATCACAGCAGATGAGCAACACAAATCAACCTCTAAATACATTCCCTTTCTTCCTATGGTGACTGAGTAGTGAGGAGCCTCGCCACTCCCTGCCTGCTAATGACCGTCCTCTGCGTTCAGTAAATGATACCAAAACATCATCACTCAACATCATTTCTGTAGGAGTTATTTTAGTCTGCATGGGCAGAATACAGTCAGTATTCAGGGTATTTGAAGGTGTGTGTGTGTGTGTGTGTGTGTGTGTGTGTGTGTGTGTGTGTGTGTGTGTGTGTGTGTGTGTGTGTGTGTGTGTGTGTGTGTGTGTGTGTGTGTGTGTGTGTGTGTGTGTGATAAATTGTTTATTCGTCTACCTGTGTGGTGGTCTTAACTAAAATAAGACCTGTTTACTTATTCATGATGTGCGACCATCTGACCTTCCATCACACAGTCCCCCCCAACGTCCCTAAATAACTACTTATTATTTATAGTAGCATTATAGTGATTACTACTGTGTGTGTCCTTCCTGTCTCTTTTCATGTCTCTGTCTTGCAGAGGATGAACACACACCTTAAAATAGTATTAGCAGACGTTGTTATCCAAAGCCGGAGACTTGTAGTGAATTCATGTCTCAAGCTGGGCAGAGATCAGAACTGGAAGCCGGATCCCTCGGTTTGTGGGTCGTACTTGTACACTCACAACAGAACAAGAACTAGAATCTAGAAGCCATGCTAGAAGCTTCCGTATTCTCAAACCTGTGTGTATTTTACTGTTCCACTCTAATGCCGAATCTTAGACAAACATAACCACACGCACACTGTGTTCGGCCTTCATCAGAATGCTCTCTTTGTGCTTTCGGTTTCATGGTTGAGCCCTATAGGCAGAAGCGAGGCAAGGAGTTGGACGTCGGATGGCCAACTCGTGAACCATGTATCGTTAAACGTGACTGTGAACGTTACCGTGGGCATCACGGATAGTGTAGAACTGTTAACAAACAAAGTTCTTTAAAAGTCATGAGCGCGTCAGTCGTTAGATGTAGTGTCTTTGATTTGATTGGGTGGGCAGAGCTCCGCCCCCAGCTCTGCGTGTGCCCCTGAGAGATGGGGGGTCGGAGGTCAGCACCTGGTTCTGCTTGAGTGTGGACGTGAGCTTCTGCAGGGAGATGTTCTCCTCCTCCAGCTCCGTGTAGTCCTGCAGGAGACGCGCCTCCCGGAACTTATACTCCCTGATCTCCTCCCGCATCCGACTCCTCTGCAGCTCCAGCATCTCGTTACTCTGAGGAGGAGGAGAGGAGGAGGAGGGAGGAGGTGGAGGAGAGGGAGAGGAGGAGGGAGGGGGAGGGAGGAGGGAGAGGAGCAGGAGGGGAGGAGGAGGAGGGGGAGCAGGTAGGAGGCGGAGGAGGAGGAGGGAGGAGGGAGGGGAGGAGGGAGAGGAGGGAGAGGAGGAGGAGGAGGAGGAGGAG
Organism: Gadus macrocephalus; assembly: GCF_031168955.1. Taxonomy (NCBI): domain Eukaryota; kingdom Metazoa; phylum Chordata; class Actinopteri; order Gadiformes; family Gadidae; genus Gadus; species Gadus macrocephalus. The sequence goes on along the minus strand of NC_082400.1, from coordinate 12,298,724 downwards.
GAGGGAGGGGGAGGGAGGAGGAGAGGGAGGGGGAGGGAGAGGAGGAGGAGGGAGGGGAAGGGAGGAGGGAGAGGAGGAGGAGGGGGAGAGGGAGGGGAGGAGGAGGAGGGGAGGAGTAGGAGGGAGGAGGAGGAGGGGGAGAAGAGGAGGAGGGAGAGGTGGAGAGAGGAGGAGGAGGAGGAGAGAAGGTTGGAGATGATGGAGCAGGATGGGTGAGGGGAGTCAGAGCCAACGGGAGGAAAGAATAGGGGAGGGGGAGAGGGGAGGAGAGATGAGGTGGATGAGGGTGGGAAAGGAGCGGTGTAGAGAGGAGGGGGGAGGAGGAGGAGGAGGAGGGAGGAGGGAGAGGAGGAGGGAGAGGAGGAGGAGAAAAGGGAGGAGGATAGATGAGAGGATATTGGATGATGAGAGGATATTTGATAAGTGGGGAGCGACAAGGAGAGAGTAGAGAAAAAAGAAAAGGAGAAACGGAGTAGGTAAGGATATCAAGTAGGAGGTGACGAAGAGAGGGAGGGGAGACGATAAAACATGTGATGAGCGGACATCAGGGGCTGAAGTGTTAAGATGAACACGGGTCGGGACGTTGATATCCATTTGAAATCTGATTTACTAGCACCGGAATGTGCTAGTAAGTAAGTCAATCAATCAAACTTTATTCGTCTAGCGCTTTTCATGTAACACAAAGTGCTTAATACAATCCCCCCCCCCCCCCCACCCGGAGAGATTCACACATGAAAAGACAATCCCCCTTTCCCCCTCCCATCATGCATACCCAAAGTGAAACCCTGTGGCAAATAAGAAATTCCTAAATTCAAATCAAATAAATAATTAAATAAAATGAATAAATAGGTTGTTTCATTAAAAGCCCGACTAGGTAGGTTTTCCCTTAAAATATCAACACCCTCTACGGCACCTGTTAAGTTATACTTAACAGGTGCCGTAGAGCGCCCCCTAGGGCGTGGGGGTAACAATGCATGCTGTTGGCCATCCATTGCATACACAACAATAAGGTCATTACATTACGATAGTGTCACGCTCCTCCTCCCCATGGTCCCCCCCCCCCCCCCCCCCCCCCCTACCTCTCTTGTCTCCTGCAGAAGCCCCCCAGTGCTGGCTGTCGGCCTGGGCGCCGCTGGCGCTGGAGCGGCAGTGCTTCAGCTCGGCCTGCAGCTCCAGCAGGCGGCCCATGTAGTAGGCCTCCTTGGTGGCCGACTCCTGCAGCAGCGTGGCCTCGTTGCTCTCCCCGTCCTCCGCCACCTTGCGCTGGTGGAGTAGGCCTGGCCGAACGCCTGCGCATGCAGCGGGGAGAGAGAGGGGAGCTGGTCACAGTAAAGGGGTCTTCTCGAGGTCAGAGGTCGTGGTCGTTGTGTAGGGGGATGTGGTGGGATACGGTAAGGGTCATCCCGTGAATTATGAGAAACCACAGCAGCAGTAGGTCGAGTTTAGTAACATGTCACAACAGAGGTGGATTAGGAAAAATATATTAATATAAAAGTTGTTCAACTCTGCTTACGTCTTAATTTATATCATCATTATGTTTTGCAGAATTGTGACCCCACCCCTCTTTACTACTACTAATACTATCACTTCTACTAGTGCCAGTAATATCACTTTGGCAAGTCATACTAGCCCTGCTGCTACTACCACTATCACGACTAGTAGAACTACAAATACAAATATTTATAAAGAATGGACTACTACTATCACGACGAGTAGTACTACAAATACAAATATCAATAAAGAATGTAGTACTACTATCACTCCTACTACTTACACTATGACAACAAGGGTGCACTTTGACAAAGTCGTTGCGGGCAAAACACAGCAGTGATATATTTTTATCAGAGGGAACCCAAATGTGTCCCTGCTCAGAGGGTTGGGGGGGGGGGGGGGGGGAGTTGGCTGCACCCCTTAACCCAGCAGGTCCAGCTGCTCTGTAAGTACTGGAGCACAGGACGCTGGGGACAAGGGACCTCGGGTCTCTCTCTCTCTCTCTCTCTCTCTCTCTCTCTCTCTCTCTCTCTCTCTCTCTCTCGTTCATATAAATAATAATAAATTAGATTTTAATATAGCGCTTTTGTAGGGCTCAAAGTCGCTTCTCGTTCTCTCTCTCTCTCCCTCTCGATCTCTCTCTTTCGCTCTCTCTCTCTCCTCCCTCTCGATCTCTCTCTTTCGCTCTCTCTCTCTCTCTCTCTCTCTCTCGCTCTCTCTCGTAGTTTTTATAATGTGTTAGAGAGGGTGGGACTTCGGACCAAGTTTCAGAGGAAGTGAAGGGGTCTAGGAGCGAGAGAGAAGGCGGGACTTCTGATACTTCTGTTTTGGATATTGTCAAATTCTCCAAAACATGCATATGTATTCCTCTGTCTCTGTTGTTCTTCCTGCTCCAGAGACAGAGTTACCTAGTGTACTCCAAAGAAAGAAGGGAAATGGCATCGCACTAGACCAGGATAAACGCTAAAAATGACGACCCTATTGCCAGGCTTCTTGTAGGCATCCTTGAGCAAGATACCTCACCCATCCCTGAAAAGGTCTCTTTCTGTCACTCTAATCCAAGCTAAAGGGCATTAATGCTTATCCTATAAAAAAAATGCAGAAATATTTTTGAATTCCACTTGAAAGCCATTAGGAGGCCAAGGAATGAGTGTTTCCTGTGGTTCATCCTCTGCAAGACAGAGACATGAAAAGAGACAGGAAGGACACACACACAAACATTACACACCACATACAGACACACACACATAGTGGCACACACACACACCACACACACACACACACACACACACACACACACACACACACACACACACACAGTGGCACACACACACACACACACACACACACACACACACACACACACACACACACACACACACACACACACACACACACCACACACACACACACAAACTCGCATCAACAAATCAACCAGCACCCAGAGGGTGTTAAAAAACCACATTCAGCACCAAGGAGAGGGAGATCTGAGCCATCTGGGAGCCAGACGCAGGCACTGGCCTGTCTGAGACGAGCTGGGACAGAATGATCTCTCTGGGATTGGATTTGTTCTGTCTGCCCCGAAGAACGAGCTCTGAGCCATGTCCCACTCGCCCCCTGTCCTCTGACCTCTTCAGACACACTTAGCACCTGTTTCCAGGACAACATGTGTACAACACAACTCACACAGCCGGCTGAACATGCACAAGCAGGGTTTATCCTAACACCAACCCTCCCATGGTAGTGATGTAATCCTTCCTCTCTCTCGCTCTCTGTCTCTCACTCTCTCTCGCCCTCTCTTTTCCATTGTGTTTTTCTCCTTTTTGTTTGACTTTCCCCCTGGTTTTCAGGCAAGCACACTGCCGGCATACTAATGGGGCCTTCCTGGAGAGTTCCCAGGAGAGCTGCCCATCGATCACTTCCTGGGGGAGAGATTCCATCACGTCCTGGTTGAGGCGTGACGTCGGAACAAGTTCCGCCATTGTAACAAAAGATACATAAATAAACATTCAAAAGGCTGGTGGAAGGGGGCCTACACATACACACGCACACACAAATACACACAAATAGAGGCGCACACACACTCACAAACACACACACAAATAGAGGCACACACACAAATAGAGGCACACACACACACACAAATACACACACAAACACACACAGGCTATTAGCTAAAGGTTAGTGTGTGTATCCTTCTCTCTCCTACTGGGAGAGCCGTCACTAACTGACTGGCTTCTCTCGCTCAGTCCGTATCCTAGAGGACGAAGAAACAGACCATGTAACCACTATTACTACAATGACTACTACTACTACCGCCACTACTACTCGTGCTACTACCACTACTACTACCATCACCACTACTACCAATACCACATCAACATTATTCTAAGCCTCACTTATAAGTCGCTTTGGGGAAAAAGGGTCTGTTGAATGTATAACGTACGTGATAATATCAATCATCCCATTAAAACCCGAGGCTCATCGACCAGGCAGGCAGATGGTGAGCTGGTCGGTGATGTAACGCGGGGCGTCTGTCATAATGCAGAGCAGAGGTTCAGTCACATGACCCATGCTGTAACTGGACCCAGGGAGGCTGAGGAGACTCCTCTGGGAGGGTAAGGGGCGGCGCTGTTCATCACAACACCGTGATGTAGCTCATTGTTCCTCAGGCGGAGCTATGGTCAGTAAGCTAACAACTAGCGATCGCCGTTTTATTTTCCGAAAGACTACCCCATGTTGTTACCATTAGCTTCATGTTTTACTCTGCAGTTAAACCAACCGACCGTGGCCTCTTTGGTAAGATGATGATGGTTTAGTGGATAGCTCCGGCTCCATGCTGGAACGGGGGGGACGTACCTCATTACCCCCAGAGCCCCACCCTGACCATTCCCCCAGCACCCTCCGGGGAGATGCCAAAATGATATCTTGATGGTCCGAATAAAGACAGGTCTCTCTCTCTCTCTCTCTCTCTCTCTCTCTCTCTCTCTCTCACGCCAGCCGATAGTCTGGTGCCTTTGCTTGTCCTCCTCCATTTCTTGATGGATATTCTCTCTCCCACCCTCTGTCTCACTCTCCCATTCTCTCCCTCTCTCTCGCTCTGTGTGTGTGTCTCTCTCTCTCTCCCTCTCCCTCTCTTTCGACCCCTAGAGTCTCCTTAAGTGTTATATTTGCTGCTATTGCATTCTCTTAAACCAGGGATTATGGATGGGAGGGAGATGGAGAGGAAGGTAAACATGTACAGTACATACACTCTCTATAGAGAGGGGAGACAGATGGAGAGATGGGGAGAGGGGGTCGATGGAGTGAAGGAAGGAGGTGAGAGGGATTGAGAGGGAGGGACAAGAAGTACAAAGGCAGAGAGTAGAGAGAGAAAATAGAGTATATAGAGAGAGAGAAGTGGATGAGGGAGGTGAGAAAGGGACAAACAGAACAAAGGGGGAAATGAAGGAAGGATAAAGGAGAGAGAGAGAAAGAAAAAGAAAGACGGAGAGAGAGAGGGAACGAGAGAGAGAGAGACAGAGACAGAGAGAGATGGATAGCAGGAGCAGATAGGCATGCAGGGGGAGGGCTATAATCACATTTAAAAGATCTTCCTACAGTTCGCTCTGCACCCAACCTTTGTTAAATTTCATTTAATGTCCTCACTCATTCAATCTCTCCATCCCTTCTCTCCCTCGCTACACATTAGTGGTTTCCCTCCCTCCAGGACATCTGGTGAAAAGGTGCGGACACCAGCAACAACAACAGAAATCCTCATTTAGATTGAGTCGTTTATTGTATTGATTGTAAATAATCTTGAGAGGCATCTGACAATGACCCTCATTTAGAAATATACACAGGCAGGGTGATGATTAGGGTGTACCAGCCGAAGGGTTGTTGTTTCGATCCTCAACGTCCGCAGCCTTACCTGTTGGTAGCCCCCTTAAGAAGCCCTGACCCTCTTACCTTAATCTTAAAGACACTCATCTGTATTCACTGTCACGTTCACTTTGGAGACAAACATCTAAGAAGTCAATAGTTAAAGGTGCTGTAGGCAAGATTAGAGAGTCAGAGATAGAGGGCCGAAAAGAGAGAGGACTTTGAAACTGGACAACCAGAAATGTTCCCTACCTCTCTGTTCCTTCCCTCCCTCCCTCTCGCCACCATTAAGGTATGTTTTATTTCAAACACTTGTGACCGCTATCAATGGACAGATGACCTGATTGGCCTAAAATCTAGTCTGGCTCAGACAGCAGGAGAAGTCCACTCAGAACAGATATCCTCACAGCACGTTTCAGTCAACTATAGCTGAAGGATGGCAGCGCCATTTCTGACTAATTGCACACAATTAACAGATTTTATACTTATATAGCACCTTTTAATATCTCTAAATGATTGCATGGCCTGGTGTGTGTAATTCACTAGCTTAGGTTAGCAAAGAGGGAAGACGGTAAATCATATGATTGACTAGGGGTTAATTGCTGCACTCATCAGGACAATTATTGGACGGATGTAGAGAGGAATGTTGGTTATGGAGGGAAAGGATTTATGTTGCAGGGAACAAACATGACCTCATATTTGATCAATAATTCACAATTCCTTTTCAACCTGTGTGTGTGTGTGTGTGTGTGTATGTGTGTGTGTGTGTGTGTGTGTGTGTGTGTGTGTGTGCGTGTGTGCGTGTGTGCGTGTGTGTGCGTGTGTGTGTGTGTTGTGTGCGTGTCTGCGTGCATCTGCTTGTGTCTTAACACATATGTGAGTGCGTCTGTGCTGTTATGTAAATGCCCCCGACGTGGATGTGCTTACAGCAGCATACACACGTCCCATTCTGCGTCCAACCCGGCGCTGAGTGCTTGTGTACATGAACTCTGGACTGGCTCCTGATTTAAGGCCGACAGGCCGACGTGCACAACACACCGTCCAGCGGCCGGGGAGATTCCAATCAGCTTCAGGAGGGACCTGCTGGGCATCTAGAACCAGGCAGAGCCCTCAATGTGCCACCAGGTCTCTGGGGTCTTATCTAGCATACTCTATAATGTATGATGTCTATCATTATCTAGTATTTATCTATCAAACTCCACTATACTCTATTCTATACTGTCTGATGTCTATCATTATCTAGTATTTATCTAGCAAACTTGACTAAACTCTGCTCTATACTGTCTGATGTCTATCATTTTAAACACAGGCCTAACTCTGGGTCCACTCCTCTCATGTCTCAGGGTAGTAGGGTCGGTCTCTACCCGTGCCCTGATACATAAACCAATAATTAGTGTTATAAGTAGGACCTGTGTTCATCCTATGATGACGCCTCTGTGAAAAAGGTTTATTATGTCATCATACATCTCGGAAGACCGTCCCACTGACTCATCTCTACAGGGTCACTTTAAATGACTCTATGCAAGGGCGTAGCAACACCACAGCCGAAGGTAATACAGGGCCCTCTGAAGATCCATGCATCACTTCAGCCTTCAGGAGGCGGAGGAGTCGAGGGCTTCTGGTGTCTGGTGGAATCACACAGCTTGTCTCTCTCTCTCTCTCTCAGAGATGACAGGTGGAATCACAGCTTCTCTCTCTCTCTCTCTCTCTCTCTCTCTCTCTCTCTCTCTCTCTCTCTCTCTCTCAGAGATGACAGGTGGCATCACAGCTTCTCTCTCTCTCTCTCTCTCTCTCTCTCTCTCTCTGTCTCTGTCTCTCTCTCTCTCTCTCTCTCTCTCTCTCTCTGCTCTCTCTCTCTCTCTCTCTCTCTCTCTCTCTCTCTCTCTCTCTCTCTCGCTCTCTCTCTCTCTCTCTCTCTCTCTCTCTCTCTCTCTCTCTCTCTCTCTCTCTCTCTCTCAGAGATGACAGGGGGAATCACAGCTTGTCTCTCTCTGTCAGGATGAACGGTGGAAGCGATCCGAACATTTCATACAAAAGGAAAGTCCACCGTCACATCCGGGGAGCCGGACCGCCGCTCGCCTTCTGCACGCTACACACCGCTCAGAGAGATGGTGGGAGGGTGTCCGATGGCAACGGCCTGCTCCGATGGAGGCGTTCCATTGGCTGTCGGGGTCTGTGTGTCATCACAGTGAGGGGATCCAACATTCCAGGGGGACGGTCCCCTTGCTGTGTTTCTACTTTTAGACTACGTCTGCAACGCACACACTGCATTTTTAATTGCGGTTTGTCAAACCAGCTGGTCCTATCCAACGAGGTGCCCCCTCTCCCCCTCTCCCCCTCTCCCCCTCTCCCCCTCTCCCGTTCCCTTCCCCCTCCTCTCTCCCACGGCTGCTCCCTGGGTTAGACACTCTGGGCAACCCATAAAATACAAGGGCTGGACATATAGGTTAGTGTTATACTGCTACGGGCGGAGGCCCAAGCTGGGAAGCAGCACTCGTCTCTGCGCAGTATTCACATTCTGATTTACAAGCCAGAAAATCTGCATTTCTGTCCCAAATGTAAAGAAGATTTTGTGTTGAAGACATCAATTATTGCAAATAAAGGCCACCCTTGTCCCCAGCATATGCCATCATCATCATCATCATCATCATCATCATCATCATCATCATCATCATCATCATCATCATCATCATCACCTTCATAGTCTTCATCTTCCTCATCATCCTCTTCATTGTCGCCTGTCACTCAAACAAGAATCAAAGGGGCTTATCCATCCGATGAACTCTATAGCAGAGTAGAGGTAATGAGCTTTAAGCCATATCTAGCTCTTTCCTGTACAGTGTGACCATCTTTTGCTATCAACCGCCATCTAATGGCGCGTTTCCACTGCAGGGTGCGGAACAGATCGGATCGCAAAGGTGCGGATCGGGTCGCGTTTCCACCGCCAAAAGTGGGCGTGACCCGGACTTTGCCGTACCCGTTCCGTCCTCGTTCTCGGGACTCCTCCGTTGGGGTACCGGAAACGAGACGAGACGCCTGAAAGGGTCCCGGGAAATTCTAGCTACACACCCCCTCCGTTGATTGGTCGACAGAATCATCACTTCCGGGTGACGCGGGGATAAAAACAAACAAACAGTAGCCTCGAGGTATTATTCTTTACAATTAACATGTCTCGTAAAACGCTTGCTTGGGCGAACAAGGAGGTGGAGACGTTCGTCTGCATTCTTGGGGAGGAAGAAGTTGTTTACGATGTTTACGTAGCTGCCGCGGCGATCGACATCCGGCCTACCACAAAGGGTACTGTCGGCAGTGGAAACGCGACCTCGGAACTGAGCTGGGCTATACCGCCCCCTCCCTACCGCACCTTTGCGATCCGATCCGTTCCGCACCCTGCAGTGGAAACACGCAGGGCTGTCGTAAAGGGGTGAAAGGTGATGACGATTCTAGGGGCCCACAGCCCAGGGGGGGCCCACAAAAAACAAAAAAAATAAATAAAAATTAACTACCAGCCCATAGTACTAGCCCCCCCCCCCGTCAACAATTGCTCCTTCCACACCCCCCCCCCCCGTCAACAATTCAGCGCAGGGGGGCCCATCAGTACCTCTTGTATAGGGGCCCAGGACTTGGTGCAACGGCCCTGGAAACACGGCATATTAAACCTGTCGCTCAACGTCTCCCACTTAGCTAATGACCGCAAAGAGTGTGTTTTCCATCCATGCGCCGTGTCCTCGTTAAATGCTCACTTTTTATCATCTTCAGATTGTTCTATTCATAGATGTCTTTCCCTTCAGGTCAAGGTCGACACATTCGATGTACGATAAATACAGTGTGGAGCTGTTGTGCTGGCTGTGATATGCAAAGAGACCTCCAGTGGATTCTGATCCATGTCATCAAGGAGCAGGACGGAAGCGGGCTCAGGGATCTGACCCCAGAACCTACTGGATCCGCAGCACCAGACTATCCTCCCCTTACTGGTAACGTCTGTACCGATGACAGACCGGAGAACCACTCCAACACCGCCTCCACCCACACGAGGTGTCCCTGAGCATGACACCTCACCCTGAGTGCTCCTGACGAACTGGCTGCCACCTTGCGTGGTTGACTCCGCCCTCTGTGTGTGAATGGATGAACCGCTGTGAGTCGCTTTGGATAAAAGCGTCTGCTAAATGCCCTGAATATTGCAACCAGCTCCTGCTCGCGGTCGCCATGACGGCACACAAGAACACGTTACACTGTGGGCCCCCCCCCCGCCCCCCCCCTTCAAAAGTAATGTGGTTGTTTAAAATGGGATGGGGCTAGAAGGGGTGGACCCCCACAGAGCCTCGCTACAGATTCAATCGATGCTATCGAGTCAGCTGCGACGGAATCTCACTGAAATACAACCGCACATAATATGGTGGTGTGTCTGTTTGTGTGTGTCTGTGTGTCTGGGTGTCTGTGTGAGACTGTGCAGAAGGGAGGAGGGCAGATATGAATTATAGATAGATAGAGGAGGGTGTGGGTGGGGGGGCTAATGTGGGGAAGCAGTGATAGTCATTTTATTGACGATAAGGCGCGACATGTCATTGGAAAGTCGGGAATTGTTTTCAACAGAGAGGAGGAACACACACACACACACACACACACACACACACACACACACACACACACACACACACACACACACACACACTGCAATGCAAACTGACCTTCAGTAAATAAAATGCATGGTCAGCCTTGTCTGTTTTCCGGGCAAACCGGTAAAAACGCGCTGCCACAGGTGAAGAGGGCCGAGCTGTCCTTTGGCTCTGACAGATTGATTACATGGCACAGAAGTGCAGTTCATTAGCAAGGGTCGATGGCCGGGGGCAGAACCAATCAAATCCCTCTTCCGGATCGACATGAGACACTGTCATTATGGCCGAGGCGCTCGCCGTTTGTGAGCAACACCCACCCCGTTTCCTGCACTCCAATAATGGAACCTGGAACCAGATGCTGTACATCTTGACCCTTTTATCTTAACATCATGAAGGCATGGATCCCTTAGCATGGGTGAACCCAGTGGGGAGTCGAACCCTCAACCCTGGCAGAGTTAATGCCTTTGCTCAAATACAGTTGTGTAATAAACCACGAACCCTAATGAACCTAAGGTAGAGAGGATACTGTGATACTGGTTTGATTGTGCTTAATGTATTTCTGACCTTTCTCTTCACCATCTGGGTCCCCCCACAGACTGACCCGCCCTGCCCTGGGATCCTCAAAATCTGTGTTCTGTTTGACCCCTGTCTCCTGCTGTAGCTAAACTCCACACACACTGGTAGTATGTGGACAAAAAGCGGTCTGACGAAGTGTGGTTCGGATACTGAAGGAATGTGGACGAGGGGTTTATAGCATGTTGTACTAAGAAGCAAACACAGAACAATGTAGCAATGTGCCTCAACAGCAAACAAGGAGGAGCCCGGGTTTCAAACTAGCACTTTTCCAGTTGCCGTGTGGAATAATCATTAAGTAACTTAGGATAAGTTGTTTGATTGATCGATCTTCAGGTATCTATCGTTAGCTGTCGGAGCTGTATTACCTCACCATTGGCCTATCGTTGACGCTTGATTGCTAAATATGGATTTGACAGCTGATCTGTTCATGTTCCTTCCAATGGCAACGGTTGTTGTTTTGTTGTTTTGCTGAAATCCAAAGGCCTTCTCCGCAGTCCCGTTTCATGACCGATTACACCCTCCAATAACCGTAACTCCTCACGCTCATTTGTTGATTCACTCCTCCAGGTTCACCAAAAGAGCATCCACTCTAAGAGCTCAGGTCATTCCCTGATGCTTTCGTCAAACTACTCCATGCTCGTCGAGTTGGACAGGTTGAAGTTCTCTTCCGTAGCACCTGCTCTTCCTCCCAGTTGCTCAGGACCCCAGTCTCAAACCTGACCTCCACTCTTGGTAGTTGAGCACCACCAACACCATCAGCACCATCCACACCAACAACACCATCAAGCATCAACAGCACCCACACAACAGCGTATCCGGCTATGTCCCCAACTATCTGGACTCAGCCAGGAGGAGGGGCCGAGAAACTTTCTGCAGGTTATTCCCACAAGATCTCCATATCGAGTTCCTTACAAAGAACTCCATAAAGTTTGATGCTCCACAATGATACTTGTGCCTTTAAGTACCCATCTCTAACCATCGCCTGGCATGTGTTCATCCAACACAACAACCAGCACATTATATCTCCACTTGTCCCCACCACAGAGTGACAAAGTAAAGCAAGAACATTGTGTGTCTTTGAAGTCACAAAATTCCATTGGTGAAATGATTCAACCTCCTAACCCTCATGACAGTATACTTGCTGTTTGTTCGTGTTCACAGTGACTAACCACAACGTTAGACCGAGTGTTTCCGAGGTGTGAGAACACCGGATGGCACGCGGAGGTGATTTGCTGCATAGCATCATGTTACTATCAGCCCCTCCCTGCAGCCTCCAAGTCCGGACATAAAGATCTGCCCCGGGATCCTAGCGCTTCTGTTTTGGTACCTAACCAACCTCCCGCACACGCACACGCACACACATGCAGACGCACACGCACACGCACACACACACACACACACACACACACACACACACACACACACACACACACACACACACACACACACACACACACCTGCCAAACAGAAGCGCTTAAGTCTGAACTCCCTCCGACTTTGCAGCCTGCCTTTGTCCGCGTGTCCACCTCTCCATCATCCCTCGACTCTCTCTCACCCTCAGCCAATCACAACCCACCTCAGAAGGTAGCCTTATCACTGTATATAATCACACTCCTGCCGCTAATAATGACGGATGAACGGCGATCAGTAGGGAACCACCAGACCGTGCACAAACGGGCACGCCGCCGGGGTCTCACCTCCTGCAGTTGCTCCAGCTCCTGGCGGAGAGCCTCCTGTTCGGCCTCCAGCTCCGCGTACTGCTGCTTCAGGGTTTGGTTCTCCTCCAGAACCACCAGACCGCACTCGGCGGCGCGGATCTTCTCCCGGTTCGCCTCCGCCAGCTCCCGCGTCAGCCGCTCCACCTCGGCCCGGTACTGGTCCACCTGCTCCCCGGAGCCCCCGCCGGCCGCCATCGCCCCTCTCTCCCTGGGCACCCCGCCGTGTCTCCCCTCTCCTCCCCCCGTGTCTCTCCCTGCGTCGGATGAGCAGAGAGCCCCGGAGGTGGACAGTGAACCCACCACTCCCCCCTGACAGTAAAACCCTACAATGGTGGAAAAAACAAAACAACAACTATGTGTGTGTCCTCCAGATCCTGTAATATCCTCAAAGTGTCGCCTTCATCGACATTGTATCTCCCGTGTTCTCCATCCGATGGTTCAAACAGCCTACGCAGCATCTCAGCCCCGGTCTCGGTCTCATCGTCTGGGGTTTTAATTTGGATCTCGGTGTGATTTCTGCTTATTCACCGGCGCCAGGACGCCATCTCTTCTTATAGCCGCGGAGCAGAGTGCCCATCGCTCCCATCCTCTGGTGACGTCGACCCGCTGCTGGCTGAGGACGGTGGCCGTCTCTCCCTCATCACCCTCCCTTCTGTGCGTCTCACCTGCCGTCCGCCCGAGATCACTGCGGGGGGCGCCCCCCGCAGAGAGGATTTAACACTGCATGGAACTTAAAGGGAGAATATGTACGATTTTTGGCATTCAGATATACAAAAAAAACAACAGACTTAAGTTGTATCGTTTATTTTCTTCTGTACTTACATTATCCTAAATGTTTTCAACCATTGCTCATCTCAGGGAAATCCATACTTTTAAAACAGGAAACTTCCCGGGCCATTTGGTCGAGTCTTACCGCGTAATAGAGTGGCGAAGTCACGCCCCTTCCGGTAGGGCTCATGGGACCTATGAGATCGAAAAATATGAATGGGTGTCAATGGAGAGAAAATAATTATTTTCTGGTCCCGGTCTTTATATGCCCTGGATTACACATATGTTGTTTGTGGATTTAATGGATAATTTTTCATGCAAAGAGTTCGACCGTTTATTGTGCAATTGTTCAGATAAAGGCTGTAGAGAAAACACAACGAGAAAGACTACACGGCTCGTATGTGACGTCACGCTCCCTGCGACTGGCGTGGAGAAGACCGACAATCTTCCCATCGGCATAACTGAAACTCTGCACGTGCCCCGACTTATAATGGTTTTCACCTCTTTCGATGCTTTTATCCTCCCCTTGGAAAAAGCGGTGAAGTGGGGCAGAGAGATCGCCATCTCTGTGCCGAGTTCCAAGGGCGGGTGTGGTGACGTATATCATATGCGTTGAGAGCAGCGAAGAGCTGTAGTTCACAAAGCGGCCTCACATAAAACCTAAAATTATCAAACTTCTTCACGAACATTTTTAGTTTTCTTTGCATGAAAAATTATCATTTAAATCCACAAACAACATATGTGTAATCCAGGGCATATAAAGACTGGGACCAGAAAATAATTATTTTCTCTCCATTGACACCCATTCATATTTTTCGATCTCATAGGTCCCATGAGCCCTACCGGAAGGGGCGTGACTTCGCCACTCTACAGAGTGGCGAAGTCACGCCTCTTCCGGTAGGGCTCATGGGCCCTACCGGAGCCCTACCGGAAGGGGCGTGACTTCGCCACTCTATAGAGTGGCGAAGTCACGCCTCTTCCGGTAGGGCTCATACACATATGTTGTTTGTGGATTTAAATGATAATTTTTCATGCAAAGAAAACTAAAAATGTTCGTGAAGAAGTTTGATAATTTTAGGTTTTATGTGAGGCCGCTTTGTGAATTACAGCTCTTCGCTGCTCTCGACGCATATGATATACGTCACCACACCCGCCCTTGGAACTCGGCACAGAGATGGCGATCTCTCTGCCCCACTTCACCGCTTTTTCCAAGGGGAGGATGAAAGCATCGAAAGAGGTGAAAACCATTATAAGTCGGGGCACGTGCAGAGTTTCAGTTATGCTGATGGGAAGATTGTCGGTCTTCTCCACGCTAGTCGCAGGGAGCGTGACGTCACATACGAGCCGTGTAGTCTTTCTCGTTGTGTTTTCTCTACAGCCTATATCTGAACAATTGCACAATAAACGGTCGAACTCTTTGCATGAAAAATTATCCTTTAAATCCACAAACAACATATGTGTAATCCAGGGCATATAAAGACCGGGACCAGAAAATAATTATTTTCTCTCCATTGACACCCATTCATATTTTTCGATCTCATAGGTCCCATGAGCCCTACCGGAAGGGGCGTGACTTCGCCACTCTATTTCCACTAACTACTAGCATCCGGGAGGCACGGGAAACACAGAGAGGGAGGAAGGTAGTCGGCCAGCTAGATAGCTATCCGCTTTATGTTTTTTTCATTCTAATGTATATTTTGCTCACTCGTCATGGAACATGTTTTGCAGTCAAGTTTGCAGTGACTTCTGTTGCTGAATGTCCATGTAAAGGACAAACGAATGAATCAAACAACCCAAGAAGACTGAAAAGAGGACAGATAGCCTACGAGAGTAGGCCTAAATATTGGTGTGGGATTCCCAAGATATTTATCATCAGAATGTAATAGCAGAATTTGGATACGCTAGGCTATCTATCTGAATGAATAGTGGTAAACCCGAGGTTTACATTTTTCTGAGATTATTAATTATGGTTATCCTACTCATCTAAATGCAATGTCTTTGACTTCACTGGGGGCAGCACTTCACTGCAAGAGATGAGAGCTTAACGTAAACTACAACCTTGTTCCTCCGAACCCCGGTGTCAGTAAATAAACGGTCAAACGAGCTGCACTATATATATTCAATTTAATTCATTTAATTCATATATGTTCAATTTAATTCATTTAATGTAATACATTCATTGCAATGACACATTTTTACTTACAAACAAGTATTTTTTTTATATATATAAATAGATCTAGTCTTGTACTAGGTATATAAACATTGCTACTGTATTTAATCGCTCACTATTCTAATAAGCAAGGCGTAATAAGGTAGGCAGTATTGAACAATATTATATATATATATATATATATATATATATATATATATATATATATATATATATATATATATATATATATATACATAAATACATAATTATCAAGTCAGCCTGTTGCACTAGTGCTGGTGCAACAATCAGCTTCCAAAACCGTAATAAATGAAACAGAAGGCCAAAAACCTTATCAAAGGGGACATATACCACCAGGTGTGAGATTAGCCCTACAAAAATCTGCCCCATATGACATCATTAGTGGGCGTGTCCACCTAGATCTGTGCTAGATAGGTGAGAAACGTTTACTTCAGTCCACTGGGTAGGCTGGTAGACTGATCTATCCAGCACAGATCTAAATGGACACGCCCACTAGTGATGTCATATGGGGCAGATTTTCGAAACGGCTTGCAAGGCTAATCACACCCACATCTGGTGGTACAATATGTCCCCTTTAACTTTATTAACTAAAAGAAAAGAATCACAAGTGACCCGAATCCTCTTTGTTAGATGAACGAGGCAGCGTACAAAAGTGCATTGTTTTTTAAGTTAATACAGGAAAAAAAAAGTCTGCAACTCTTGCAGCTTTTGAACATTCCTATAATTGTATCATTTATGCTGTTCTAATTATCATTGTTTTATAGCTTATGTTCCGGGTTTATATCTTACGTTTAAGCGGATGGTGTCCCATTCGCGCGATAAATTCAAATAATATAGTCGCGAGGGGCAACTGCTGTTTTCCCAAACGCAAACGGCAACGTGCGGACGCTCTCGCGTATTTTCCGCTGATCGTGAAGATACCATCGGAGACCTGCTGAGGTGAGCGAGGCCCGTGGTTCCCTCAGAGCGACCCTTTTATCAAACCGAAGAAGAGGAGCCTTCACCGGAAGCGGATCATCCATGTTTATTCCGCGGCGCTCGGCTAACCGAGTCCACGCTTCTTGCTAGTGAGCAGCAATGTTGTAGCTGTTAGCATTAACATTCTGCTGCTGGGAGGGTGCCCGTCGTTTCGTTTACTGACAGATCTGACTCGTTTTCATCAGCACTTCACACATATTTGTTAAGTTATTGTTATTTTACGGAGCGAACTGTTCAGTCTTCTCCACTGATTTGCCGGTTAGCATTAGACAGCTCGATCCCCTGACGAACGGCTAACTGGCACCCAGGTCCATCTGTCGGAGGTTCGTCTCGATTCATCCTTAGGTTGACTTGTGTGTTTGTGAAGAAGCATGGCGATGAGACAGACCCCGCTGACCTGCTCCGGTCACACCCGGCCCGTGGTGGACCTCGCCTTCAGCGGCATCACCCCGTTCGGCTATTTCCTAATCAGTGCCTGCAAAGGTGAGCTGACACTGTTCCACCATTAACGTCACTGCAGTCACCGGGTCATACGAATGTGTCACAGTGACCCCGGAGTCAACTCATGTCCTCTCCTCCCTCAGATGGAAAGCCGATGCTAAGGCAGGGGGACACGGGGGACTGGATCGGGACGTTCCTTGGCCATAAGGGGGCCGTCTGGGGCGCCACGCTCAACACAGACGCCACTAAAGCGGCCACCGCGGCGGCAGACTTCACAGCGTGAGTCCGACTAACTGCTGCACTCCCGTGGGTCCCTGTTGCTAGGAGACAGAGATGGCTGTCTGGTCATGTTTAGAGAAGTATTTTAATCCAGCGGGGAGAAAGTTGTTACTTCAGCTACATATCATTCATGAGCAGGTGGGCGTTGGGCATCTTGCCCGAGGATGGCACAATGTGGTTGAACCCAAAACCTTGGGTTCAACTGGGAGCTGAGAGTTAAACCCATGAACCGCTACACAACTGAATGGTATCACAATGTGTCCTCCTTTGGAAAATAAATAAATAATTACTCTTCCATGCTATGCATGTTTTTGGGCTTCCGATGGCTTTAACTATCTTACACTCATACAAATGTGATATTTTGTTTGTTGAAAAAGCTATTTGCCTTAAAAGGCATTCTGCTGTTGTATCGGACATCTTTGGCCTCCAGTCTTTATAATTGGCAATGATTGGGGCAGGATAGTGTAGTGGTTAAGCTCTTTAACACTGTACAGACACATTCTTGGTTCTAACCCCTATGTCGGTGGTCCACCTGTATGCATCTGTAGCTATGCCAATGCTACGCGCCACCTAGGGTGCTTTTACTGGGCTCCTCCAGCACAAGCACACCCGAGTGGTGATGGTGAAAGACGGTTTATTGTAGAAGATGATGGTAGTTGACCTGGCGCTCCATGATGCAATGTAGGGGATGTAGTGTGTATGGTGATGGCTGGTTTCACCTGTGCAAATTAGTGTAATCATGGACTCGGGCCAGGTGATGCTGCTTAAACCAGCCATCATCCACCAACACTCATCATCATCTTAGAGCAAGATATCTAGCACTACCTGCTCCGTAATGTAAAAAAAAATCCCCAAAGCTGGCGTGGCTGCATGTGTCATTCTCTTTGTGGAACACAAGACGGGCGTCGTTTTGTGCTTCGTGTTCGTTTCGCTCACACATGCATCATGATAACGGGGGTCTTACTGCCTGCCTCCGGTCTTCCCCACTGGAGCTGCAGTCTATGGAATCTACCTGACTTCACATTGTTCCCAAATCGTCCCTAGAAATCGCGTAGTATGGTCCCAGCTATAATTCACTTGGACTGGAGCGTCTTCTGACAGGCTTAACGTTAAGATGGAAACATGCAGGTCACTGTGGGGGTTCCTCCTCATCTTCTTCTCTGCGTCTCTCCTGAATGTTGTAGGAAGGTGTGGGACGCGGTGAGCGGCGCTGAGGTTCTCACGCTGGCACACAAGCACATCGTAAAGTCTGTTCATTTCACTAAGGTAGGTCCAGACCGCCCCATGCCTGCTGCTTCTCTCCTCACAATAAACAACTCAAGGGGAGTGTTGTGCCACCAGGTCTGACTGTGATTAGCGGTTAGAAGCCATTTACTTCCCTGTGCCTTAGTGACATCACAAGTGGGCGTGTCCAACTCGATGTGGGCGTGTCCAACTCGATGTGTGCTGGATAGATCAGCCTACCAAGTGGACTGCAGCAAAAGCAGCTGATCTATCTATAAGGCCTAAAAAAAAAAAAATGTTTGGTTCCGGTTTCCGACCGACCATGTCAATTTATGTGCGACCCAAATTATTTTATGAGCTTTAAAAAAATATATATCTATATATTTTTTTTTATGCAAACTATAATCACGTTTTGGTACAGCACCTCTTCATTCTGTACAAGGATGAGCGAATTTTCTCGTTTTTAAATGAAAACAACCTACCTATCATTCGCTGCCGCTGGAAAAAATAAAATAAAAAAATAAAATAAATTCCCTACCTACCCATGACCTCAACTGACAACCAACAGGAACCAAACTTTTTTTTTTTTTAGGCCTAATACATCTAGGTTGGTTATTCCGTTTGAAATGGCCAATAACACTCACACCTGGTGGCATAATATCAACACATAACCGAATGCTGCACAATATCATCACACCTTCATTCAATCATGTCGTTTATACCAAAAGTGTGTTGAACGACTGAGGCCTCATTATTTCAGTCTCACTCTCTCTCTTTCTCTCTCAGGACAGTAACTGTCTGCTGACTGGCGGAAATGACAAAGTAATAAGGATCTACGACCTTAACCAACCAGAAGAGGGTGAGCAGCTGTTTCACGCAGTTGTGGCTGCAGGACTCTCCTTTGCCAGCTGTGGATGACCCATAACCTAATTACCAGCCTATTTTCCCTGAGCTTTAAAGGGGCTCTATTCTTACCCTGCCAGTTGCATAGTTGGAGGAACACTTCAAACTTTGTAATGTTATGAAATAAGGGCCCTGTAAACGCAACCGGTTATTCAGGCCAACGTCTTGTCAATGTCGTTTAACAAAGTACTGATGATTAAATAAACGTCTTGCTCCTTTCTTATATTTTCCCCCCAGCACCCCAGGAGATCCCTGGCCACACGGCATCCATTAAGAGAGCTCTGTGGTGCCACGACGACAAGCACATCCTGTCAGCCTCTGAAGACCGAACCGTCCGGTCAGTGGGCCAAGCTCAGCCTGGGTCTCTCTCCCCCCCTCCCCCCAGTGATGGCTGATGGATTTACAGTGGTCAATGGATTGTCATCTCCATATTTATTGAAGATTAGGATTAATATTGAAGCAGTCCCTCATTTGGTTTATCGATTTGATGACTTCTAATTCATGTGAGGAGTGGATAAGCAACTATTGGTGACTAGAATTTAATTTGATGTGATCTAAACTATTCTGTGCATCCTCACTTACTTTAAGGGGATAATGGATTTGCTTTTCATTATGCAGACAGTAGCAAACGGCAAAGTGTTCTCTATGAAGCCCAGCAGTGTGATTTCAGTGGAAGTACCATATTAGAAAGTGTTTGTTGTCCGTCTGTGTGTAGACTTTGGGACCGGAACATACCTGAGGCTGTGAAGACGCTGTCCTTCGACACGTCGGTGAGCAGCATGGAGTACCTGGCGGACGGGGACGTCGTGCTCATCACCTACGGCAAGACCATCGCCTTCTACAACGCACACAGGTACAGTACAATACACAGAGGTACGCACCATGCCTCTACAACCCAAAGGTACACAACATCACCTCTACAACACACAGGAAAACAACATCAGCTCCACAACACAGAGGTACACAACATCACCTCTATAACAAACATAGGGGCTTAACGTGACCTCTACAACAAACAGGTAAACAACATCACCTCCACAACATACAGGTTAACAATATCACCTCTATAACACACATAGGTACATAACATCACCTCTATAACTAGGGCCCTATGAATTCCGCGATAACGAAAACGTGGACGGAATCACGGAATCGGACAATAAAAACGGAATCTACAGATAATTATTATTTTTATTTTATCTTTTTTTTTTTTTTATTAAGCAGGAAAGTATTAAAAGTAACAAAGTTACAATTTAAAACGGGCCTGTCTTAGTAAAATAACTGATTTCCAGCAGGTTCCTGTTCTTCAGCACATATAACATGCAACAGGGACAAGGCACATCACGCGTCACATTTACAATATGCAGCGGAATTCGCCATTATTTTGGTGAAATTCAGTTTCGAGGGAAAAGGGAAACAACACAGGTGACATTAACGTCACTGAATGTTTAGCAGTCACTCCCACAACAATGTTAAAAAAAAATCCCCGGTCCACGACCCAAACAATAGGTCCCGCTCCTAACAAGAAGCCGAAGAAGAAGTTGAAGCGCCCGTAATTCGGTTCTAACCCCAAATTCAGAGCCGAACAATATCCAAAACACTTCTATCACTCAGGTGATCAGCTGTTTTGTAGAATATGTCAACATACTATCGATTGGAAACGCAAAGATATGTGCGATGACCACTTGAAGTCCAAAATCCATGTAAAAGACAATGAACGCTGTAGCCAGGGCACGCCCCTTCAAACCACAATTTGAGTTTATAAAAAAAGTTTATAAGCACTTTAATATTTATGTCATTTATTTTAGGCACAGTGTCATGTTTTTATTTGAAGCACTAAAAACAGTGCAATGTTGTGATGTATTAATAAATGTAGTCTTCTATCTGATTAAATTTTGTTAGTTGGCAATTATTTGACACTCGTTCTGATGATTTTAAGTGTAAAAACGGAATTCATGAAAATTAAAACAGTAAAAACGTAATTTGGAAAAAAATTAAACGTAATTTGGAAAAAAAATTAAACGGATTTCATAGGGCCCTATATAACGAACAACGCATAATCTTGGGTTTTAGGGGTTTATGAAGAAAAAAATGTGTCTCATTGGTCAAGTATTGAGTCAGAAGGCTGCATTCGTAATCCCCAAAACATCTCTAAAGGGGTTTGTTTTTCTCCAGGGACAGGCTGAGATTATATAAAATTATTCTGGAGACTAAATTTGCTGTTTTACAGGAGGATATTTTTAAACACAAAGCAAGGCTCCAGACTAACATTTTCTACTGGTGGCACTGGTCCCAGTTTTTCATTTGTTGGCACCCTACGAAATTGGGAGGCAACCCTATTTTTGCAGATTTGACTTGGGATCGGCATCCACCGACCGTCCATCTGTAATCATTCAATCAATTACTTCCAATTAGTTCATGTTTTTTTACTCCTATATCAGAAATATATTCATGTTACAATACATTCATCCTTTTCTGCTGATCCGTCATCCAGCATAGTGCCTTGGTGTGTTTTGTTTGAATGCTATTCCTTTGAGCTTTGCTCGGTGTACAAACCACATTTCTAGCCATGTGTCTGAACTGGAACTGAGCTGGTTCGCGTTTCCAAGGAGAGCACTTCAGTGCTGAGGCCAGCCTCTCTGTAGCATTCAAACCTTCATTACCCCCCCCCATCACTAAACAGTGGCACAGTGGCCCGGCTGAGCCCCGCTTTACAAAGAAACTCTGCACTCACCGAGTCGGACTGAGAGTGGATCCCACAGCCACTGACTTCCTGTGTGTGTGTGTGTGTGTTGCAGCCTGGAACTGATCAAGACCATAGTCACCCCGGCAAACATCCACTCCGCCTCGCTGCACCCGGAGAAGGACTTCATCGTTGCCGGCGGCGACGACTTCAAGCTGTACAAGTATGACTACGGCACCTCGGAGGAGCTCGGTGAGTACATGACCTACGCCCCATGTACGATGGGCGTCGCTGCATTAATAATAATAATAAATTAAATTTATATAGCGCTTAATATGGTACTCTAAGACGCTTTGACTATTTACGTTTTTTATTCATGCTCCACGTCTGTCCTGTGCTCCGCCCCCAGAGTCGTATAAGGGCCACTTCGGACCGGTCCACTGCGTCCGGTTCAGCCCGGACGGGGAGCTGTACGCCAGCGGCTCTGAGGACGGCACTCTGCGGCTGTGGCAGACTGCCGTGGGCAAGACCTACGGCCTGTGGAAGTGTGTCCTGCCAGGTAACCTCACGTCCTGATGCAGTCCGTTACATCGCCCGCACACATGGCCGCCATAAGATCTGCTTCATTCATTCATTCAATTACATTTTGTTTGTATAGCACTTAATCCCAAATTGAGTCTCAAGGGTTTAACAGGCCGTATATGTATGACACTTCCCTGGCCCCAGCCCAAAAGAGGGCACGAAAAAAACTCCCTTAATTAGAAAGGAAAAGATGAACGCAGATTCGGGGTTTTCCCCTCCTTCCAGGGATGATCAGGACTGCAATTGGTGCATGTCATAATTGATATGCATGCATACAGGCAAAAAAAATTATATTGCTGATGGGGGGCTGGCCGGTTAACCATAAGGAGAGTCGAGGCATCCAGACGCAGTCACTGCAACACGCAAGAACAGACAGAATAAGAAATTGGAAGGGGAAAGTGCTTACAAAAAGGTAGACTACTGGTCATCTTGTGACTACACAAACAAACACAAGATCTGGGGACATCTTTAGGGGAAGGTGTACGATATAATTATGTCTCAAACTATGCAGGCTTTTTCTACAGAATAACTAACATAAAATACGATGCTATTAATGTTCCCAAACTGGCTGTCCACATCCCTCTCTTTATAAATTAATGTAATCCTTCCTCACGGCTTATAGACCTAGCCTAGTAACACCAAGTTAAGAATAGCAAGCTTCTAACGGGCATCAATAATCGCTAGTCTATTACTCAACACTGCCTAGTAGTTAGATGGATGTAATTGGGTTTATTATGTATGAAAGCAGAATGGGGAAAATGATTTATAGACTACTGCTGCCACCCGGTGGCAGAATAGTACGTAGCAGCTCATGATCTATTGGAAACTTTATAAGATGCACTCTAGCTTGACTATACAAGTTGCTTATTGACGCTCAAATCTGTGTGGCCTTACATGTTTACTCCCATATGTCTTGGAATCCAAGTACTACTCTTGATAAGGAGGATCTAAAATGTTTGTCATGTGGTGAGGTGCATTCAACAATACTTCGAGTATGTGTTCAGAACTTTGGCAACATTGGTATACTGTCCCATTCTAGGGCCTAAATCATTAAAGATTTTTGAATGAGGTAATTGTCGTAGAAGCATAGTGACTGAGACGGCTGTTGATACGAATCAAGAGGCATTATTTGGATTTGGAGAATCCTTTTTCCTGTCTATCACATCTGCCCACACGTTTCCTCTCAATGGTGGAGAAATGCAGAAAGGGACGGTGTATTAGTGGCATTCATTTTCAAAATCTTGCGCTCCTGTACTTTAACCCTATGTCTCTTTACCGCATGATAATTGCCCCATTCATCTCATGCATTCATCCAGAAGAGCAGTCATTCAAATCATGCCCACATTGTACATTTGCATTCAAATGTAAATTAAAGTATCATCACACAAGCCTTCCCTGTAACCGACCGAGCAGTGAGCAGTAGTTTCCCCCTCTCTTGTTGATTAATCCCATGGATCACAACCCTTCAGCGTGTGAGTCTCGCCCCTCAACCCTCTTTCTCATGAAGTACGTCACCGAACAGAATAGCAGTTTGAGCACTGAAGGCTTAATCAGTTGCTTTTAGACAATCGTGAATTCAGATACGTCTTTAAGGTCCCCTCTTATCTACTTGTCTAATGCTGTTTGTAGTTTTTTTTAAAGCCTACTCTTTTTTGCTTGTGCATGTTTTTCTTTCTTAATCTTCTTGTGTGCGTGTTCCACAGAGGACCTGGTCTCCGAGAACCCTGAGCTGATCTACCCGGTGCCAGCCGAGATCAAGGCCTGAGCTGGCGCCCCCTTGAGGTGTGGGGGGGAGCTGTCCCCCCCCAGCATGACGCAGACACAGTTTTAGTTGAAACTTTGTTGGGATCTGAGGATAACGATTCTGTGAGGGAGGGGGAGGAGCTTCTGGCCACACATGGGATTTGGGGATGAACATGGGGAACAGAGGCCCAATATACACAGACACACATAGACACAGAGACCGACAAACATAGAGACACAAACACACATAGAGACACAGAGACTGACAAACGCATAGAGACACAGAGATAGTCACAAACAAACACAGACACACAGACGAATGGTCGTCGGTCCCTAGTGCCTGAGGGTCGTCATGGCTGCCCTATGATCCACCTGAGGCCTGCCCCGACCCGGCCCCTCCCCCTTTAGGAGCTATCCCCCCCCTCCCCCCGGAGCCCGACCAGGGCTGCTTGTCTTATTTTATTTCAAGTTTTTATTTCATTGATGTGAGAAGAATAAACGTGGTACCTTTGCTCACGGGCGAGCTGAAGAGTGCTTTCATTTCACATTGTGTTGCTCGACCTCTGCCATATTGTTTGAGTGGTCTGTCTTGGTGATGAAATTGCTTGTTTTGGTGCCGAAACGGAAAGAAAAAGTCATTGCTGGAGTTTTCTTTTCTCCCCTGTTTTACTATGTCCAGTGATACAAATAAACAAATGCATTACTATTTTATTTCAACGTTATGTGCAAAAGAGCAAATTCATTGTGTTTATATTTATTCATACATTTTGTGATTGAAATGTGTCTCTGAATATTTTTGTTTTGATGGTAGGGAAATATAGATGCTTCAGGTATAGGAGAGAGTTGAAAGAGCTGATGCCTTATTTAATTCATAACTTTTCAAGGGGAACTGTCAAACACAAATAAAGCTTATATTTTTTTAAACGCACATTGTATTGACAAATATGCACATGATGCATAAATCATGAGATGTACACGGGCAAGATACAGTAGATATTAAAAAACTAAACTAAACCTAGATGGCATAACAAACAAATGATTTGCATAGTTCAATACGGCCATTTTTCATCATCACTCGTATCTTCTCTTGAGTTTGAAATAATGACCAATAGCGACGGCTCTTCTAGCGACGCCTCAGCAAATCAGGTGCTCCTTCTCGCCGGCTCGCTGGTTCCGGTCACGCCCTTGTTGGGTCACGTCGACTTCCCGCGACACGCTGAGGCGCCATATGCTCTCTTATTTACCTCGGTGTAGTCGGAGTACCCCAGGACCCCACCACAGTATTGGGACTTACTGGTGTACAAACGCTCCGTGTGTTATGATATACTTATTATAGGTATATATACTTATATTATAACACAGTTTGGTTCGGTCACTTAATTCCGACAAGCGGCGCTCTCGTGTCGGGCTTTGTACCCCTGTTCCTCACCCCCCTCAGATCGACTCTGTTACCGAGAGACCGGAGGACCCTGCAGCCGCAACCGGACTTTGTTACCGCCGGAGACCAGAGGAATCCGCGGCCACAGCCCGCCACCATGCCTCATTACCTGGAAGACCCCTCGGTCCTCACCAAGGAGAAGCTGAAGAACGAGCTGCTTATCAACAACGTGGAGCTGCCTGTCTCCAGCGCCCCGAAGGACGTGTACGTCCAGCTGTACCTGAAGCACCTCACGGTGCAGAACACGAGGAGCGGGGGGGCACTGGACGGGGGAACCACCCTGGACGGCTTTTCCAGCGACGAGGACCTGCCCCCGCCCGTGGTCGTGAGCCGCTCCTCCGGACGGGTGAGACTTTCAAACTTTACGCACATGAGGTTGGATTTCCCCCCCCCCCCCCCCCCCCCGGAAGTAGATGGGTTAGAGGTTTAAAGCTTTTAACTAAACGGGTAAAAGGTAAAGGTAAAATTATCTGAACATAGCCTTTCTAGATCAGGAGGTATATGCGTTGCACTTCCCGCTGCACTTCCCGCTGTGACCCTTGACCTCTCTAAAGTCATCGATCACCAAATTAATCTGCGATGATGATGAAGTCACCATAGAGGCTCATCATGGGGGGGCGTTGAGTTTGAATTGGACTGGGACGAAACCAGTCCGCACATTGAAACCACACTGAGATAACGGGTTTATCCGGAGTGTTTTGTCTAATCTTCGGGTTCTTGGTTCTCGCCTCACCCCTTTGGTGTTCCGTTTAGTTTTCTTCGTCCTGGTTTTGAATTCTACTTTCTGGCAAATTTCCATTTACTTAAGCGGTCATTAAAGCTGAAATTATATCATAATATTAAGGAAAAAGTCAGTATGTTACACTTTGAGATACGCGATTTGTGTTTTTGAAAAAGCTTTCTGAACTATTTTCTTGGTCTCATTGTTGCTTCTGAAGGGCGTGGTCGACTCTCCCCACCTGCCCACAACAACATGAGACATGGAGGGGAACACGAAGTACTCGGGCCCTGTCGACTAAATCAATTAAATATTAAATGTAAATTTATTTTACACGTTGAGATTATTTTGTTAAGATAATACATCCGTCACTCTACTCGTTATACGTTATAGTACATTGAAACTCAGGTTTTTGTGCTACTGTTTAACTTTTCTTGATGAGGCATTGCGTTTTGTAAATTTAAAACAAAGTCTGATAATTTATTCTTAACAAAAGCCTGTAAGTGTTTTGTTAAAACCAGTTTACCTTCAGATAGGATTGGCGTCCTATCTAGCTTAATGTTTTATTGAGTGATTTTAAAGCCCTCCAGGTGACAGACATTACTGCTGCCAGCTCTGTTTCTGGTCCAAGTTGCTACAGCAGAGTTCTGCTTTATTGAGGAAATGCTTTCTCTGGGCTGAGTCTGTTTTGAGTGAAAGAGGGAAAAGCACAAATCACACGTGAAATTGGTGTGGTCTTTATGTCATAACGCAGTGTTCTCTTGAACGCCGTCCCCCACCATGCCTCTGAGATTATAGCCTTGTGATGGAGGCTGAAGTCTGCCTCAATTCAAACCCTGCATTCCTCACATGCTTCACATAGTTCACTCACTCACACACACTTGCTCTCGTGAGATTAGAGCCCACTATAAAAATTGGTGAAAGTACAACTAATAGTGCCCCACGTGCAGACAAAAAAGGCATGATTATCAAATCCTTAGTTGAGGAGACGAGTCATTTTCAATTATACCTTTTGTGTGGTTCTAGTCCACCCCCTCACCCCCATGATTCCTTCTTTCCCCCTAAAGTTGAATTCCCCCCCCCCCCTCCACTGTTAATCATATCAGTAGCAAAGTTGTGAATCTCTCCAACAGTTGGAAGTGTTTGAGATTCCGTCCATAAGTGCTGTGGTGAGAGCAGACGACCATGCAGAGGGCAACCACAAACTAGTCGCTGAGCTGTGACTTTTTCCACACAGCTAAGGGGGGGGGGGGAAACCCACCTGGTGTAACCATGGTGACTTCAGCCAGTTGTGTTGCCAGCGGTTCCACTGGGTCATGGTTCGCGTGTTAGTGGGGGAGGGAGGATGTGATGTGAGTGTATTGGGAGCCATCTTGTTGCCGAAGCTATGGGGGCTGGTAGATTCTGTGTGTTGTGTGGACGATAGTTCTTAGTTGTTAGTTTCTGTATTTCTAGGGTCGAGGGCATTTATTTGAATAGTTTGGTTTGATGGCTATTTTTCTATATTCCATACTTTTCTGCAGTCCACATGAAGCCCTTTTTCTACTTTATATTGTCTACTCTTTCTACTCTATACTTTATAACATCCTTTTGATTGTCAATAGGATGTCTTTCTATATTCTTTCAATCCATGCTGCCTGTTACTTTGTGTAGGAGTGCAGTCCACAGATTAAGCCCGCTCCAGCTATTTCCTTTTTTGTCCTTTTTACTCAGCGTTGAGGGTGTGGCATCGGGAATACCAGCCCAATATTTTCTTCCCTCTTCCCGTTCTCCCGCGTTCGCAGCTCTCATGGAATGCTGCTGGTTACGCAACCGACCAGCAGGCCCCCGTCCTCCAGCCTGAACCAGACACGTGCCCGGCCCGCCTCTATCCCCCTATAGCTTACTCTCTCACTGTCTCTCTCTCTCTCCGTCTATCGCTTACTCGCTCTCCCTCTCTCCTCTCCCCCCCATTCTGTCACATGCAATGTTAAATGTGCTGCCTGATCTCTGAAGAGATAATTAGCATTGACTGGTTGAGCGTGTCCCCTTATGTTGGATGCATAAACCAGCGCTATGCAACCGTTTGGCTGCAGGCCTCGGTCTGGTTTGAGGAGTTTAGACTGCTTCTACCTCCCTGGAGGTTAGCAGTCGGGCTTCAAGTTAATGCTTTCCTAGTTGTGGTTCTTCACAGGTCAAATAGATTTAGAGGGGAAGAGAATTATAACGTGTTTGTCCGTTCCGCCCTGTTTCAACTTATCAAATCCCTTTCAACAGAAGTGTTGGCTGGCGTCTGTGCTCTGGCTCCTAGCCATGCGGCCTCCTCCTCCATCTCCAAGTCCCTGAACTCCAGGCTTTACTTTGAGCAGAGATTTAATTTCCTGTAGGCGGGTCTGTCTGAGGGCTAGCAAGCCAAATGTTTACACTGCGTTGCTCAATGGCTCTGCAGCGTAAAGTTGGGAAGTAGAGACTCGGGGACAGGATGTTCGCTCTCTTTACGGACAAATTTTTGCATTTTGTTAGGGTTTGCTTGTCAAGCTCTCCTTTACTCCAGTAGTTCCTTCAAGTTTGAATCCCAAGTTTTAACAAGAGATGCCACATGTGGTGACAACATATCACAAAATCTAACCATACATTTGCATTATTCTACATAAAATGTAGATAATTATCCACAGGCTGGGACATCAGGGCACACAATCAAACATGATGTGGCTACAAACAATCTCTCTTGTGTTGGGGGTCTTACTGCCACTGTGGAGGGGGTCTGTTGGTTCTATGTTGTGTAGGGGGTCTTGTTGCCCTGGCGTCTCTGTTGTGTTGGGGCTGCCCTGGGGTTTGTATCGTGTTAGGACCTGCTGGTGGTGAATGGACATGACCTGGTGGACAGGTTCTCGGCACATTCCTGACATCGGGCCAGTCGCTGTGTAAACACGGCGGCTTTCCTCTGAGCTACACACTCAACGGCTGAACGCTGCCAAAAGAACCGCAGCCGCGTCGTACAGAGTAGTTTATGTGGTAGTAGTAGTAGTCTTGAGGGTGTGGCTTTCTTGTTTGGTTTGTTTGTTTGTTTGTTGACGGCTGAAACCGATGTTAACAAAGCAAAGGTGCAGTATTTAGGATTTGCTGGCATCTAGCAGAACAGACATGGCAGAAATATAATATAGTATTCATCAGTGTTTAAATTAGTGTGTATCCCATGAAAATAAGAATCATGTTTTCGTAACCTTGAAATGAGCCCTTTATGGAAGTAAATCTGTGCCATCGGGTTTTGAAAATAAAAACACATTGAATTATAAGCACTGAATATTTATGCATTGAAATAACCTATCTGAATTTTTTGCCTCTGAATTTAACTCTTTACATTTTCAATATATCATATTCACCTTCATTTTTCAATGTTAAAAAATTCAACGTTAAAAAATTCAACGTTAAAATATTCAACTCGAATATTTTCAGCGTCCAAAAATTCAGTCCGCCAAAGTCACCATCAAAATTCAGTGTACGAAATTCAGTGTTAACATCCGGGTACCCAAGAAAGAGCAATCGATCCTAGATGCTAGATCGCGGTCAAACGAGTGGTCGCGTCATTCGGGTCAGAGGAAAAAACTAACAACCACAACGATGGAGTTTGGGGGATTTATCAATGTTTATTTTGAGCTTGGCCTCAAATATTCGGACATCAAATCAATACTTGCCAGTAGGCACGCCTTCCACATAAGTGAGAGACATCTGAAGAGGATACTGTGAGATAGGGGACACTCGCCGCAAGGCGTACTCTGACCTGTCGGTCCTGGTGGATTTTATTAGCGACCAACTGCAGTAGGCCTACTCTGGACAGCTTCACGGGTACCGATGGATGTACGCTAAATGCAGGGAGCATCGACTGTGTGTGAGGAAAGAGGCAGTGCGGTTGTTGTTGAAAGAGCTCGATCCCAGAGGAGTGTCACGAAGGGCGAGACGTCTCAGACGACGAAACTAACTACTAGTGTAGATAATAATAGATAGTGTACATAATAATACAACTAGTATTACTTTTCATACCCTGACATGTTTTGATTGTAAATGTTCCTGCAGTCTTCTTCTAAATGTCACATGATGTTGCTGTGGTGTCAAGACAGCTGATTTTATACAGGTTTCAGGTTATCCTACTTGAACCGGCAGGACGACCGCACCCCCTGCTGTATACAATCAGCTGTCTTGACACCACAGCAACATCATGTGACATTAAGAAGACTGCAGGAACTTGTCATGGTATGAAAAGTAATACTAGTTTGATTACAAGAATAATTAAGTCAATTGTTCTTGAACAAGTACAATTATTAGTTCATTAAGTTTTTCATCTAGCTCATGTGGCCAGTGAAAAATATGGAGAAAAAAATCAGGAAACAGCACTAAACTTGTTTGGCAATTTTTTGTTTATTCAGAGTTCCACATACGGGATAGCAATATAGTTACAGCAATAAAAAATCGTCCATTCTCAACAAAAACATGAATAGCGTGTGTTGTCGTTTTTTAACCCCTCTCTCAGTATTTGAAACTAAAGGTTGTAAATGCACAGATAATTTCAAAATGCTTTTCTGTCGGTAACATGTCAATATTTGTACTGATTGGCCATCAGAAGTTCAGAGTTCGATAGATACATACATTTTTTTGGTCCCATCATTTGAAATCCAATGATATTCTATCATGAAAGACTCACGCCTCGTGCCCACTGCACCGTCAGTCAACGGACGTGGGAAGGCGTGGCTGACGGATGGGGGAGTAGTCTTTGCAGAGGCAACCGTCAGCCAATCAAATCGCTTCGCCGGGTTCTTCCCGCTTCTTCCTGCTTGTTGCGAGGCAAGATGACCCGCTTTCCCGCTTTCCAGTATCGTCAGAGCCCGAGTCGCGTCACAGTGCTTAAATTTGCATACGCGATCTGATTGGATGACGGATCCGTCGCGGCCGAAAAAGTTGAACATTTTTCAACTTTTTGACGGTGGCGAACGCTCCAAGTCAACGGACGGATCCACAATGCATTGCGCGACCGTCCCCATTCAAAGTCAATGGGCAACGGACAACTGACGGAGGTAGTGGGCACGGGGCGTCAGAATAAGTATTCACATTTAGTTACTGAAGCCAGTTACCTTTTTTGTTAAATACAATTCTAACTGAAAAAAGTGATACATTTGTTAAAGTAAAGTTCTGAAATTTATACACATTTGATTTACTTTTTACAGGCTTTGTCTATAAAGCCCCCCCTCATTTCTGTGTTTCTAAACTATCGTTTAAAGGAATATAACATTTGCCAAAAGCTAGAGATGTTGAGCTATGACTTTAAAAGAAACTTATAAAGGAAAAGGACAGCAAGGTGAATTACTTATGTGACCAAAAAATCCTGCCACTTCGAAGCTCAACACAAGACACAACTAAATACGTCTGACCTACACACATGCCCTGATGGCCTCTCTGAGGTGCATGTACAAATTCACTGCCTGATATGAATCTGTTGCTAGAGTGAGATTGGACTCAGCCATAAAGATGTTGCATAGTTCATATAGATCTGGATCACACGGTTTGGTCTGGCGAAAGATACATTCATTTTTGCACAGTTGAAAATCATAATCTTCAATTGGGGAAAGGAAGTCTCTTGTCCCATAGAGTTCAGGTAATGCAAACATCACGTTCGGCCGACCGCTGGGGACGTTAAGGTTTTTCGATGGCCTGATGGTGTGTGTTCCAGGCCTGTGCAGTGTCATCCAACTCATCCTGTTAAAAGCAAGAATATAAAAACAGTAAATACATTAAGGAAGAACTATAAATGCATATCCAGTGCTGTTCGCTTATTTTTTTTAAGTGGCACTGGTGCCAGCAAGCACAAAAATTCAGTAGCATAAAAATAAATTTTGTAGCACAGTGTGAACTTGCATAACCATAACCCTTGCATTTCACTCTAATTACCTTTGAGCATGTCATCTTGGTCCATTGGCCCATAGGACAATAATATTAATATCTATATCTGTATATTGTTTATCTATACACATAATTATCATAATAATGATAAACATTTTTAGAACATTTCCTTTTAATTAAAACCAAACTTTATACATTGAACACAGCCTATTCAATCAATTACTATACATATTTCTACAATCTAGGATAAATTAAATAGATTGTTGTGAATGTTTTTGGAGTAGTTCTTCCATGGCTTATTTCAAAATGTGTCTATATAGGCTACTGTTGACTGCTCTCAGCTCTCTGCAGCTGAAGGACAAGATGTGTCCAGCCAAAGGGGCGGGTGGACTCAATAACTTAAGACTACTTTACCCAGTTTGGCGAGTGTTAATTTTGAGCCCTCTAAGCAGTGTTGTGCATCACTTATGGAAGTAAATCTGTGCCATCGGATTTTGAAAATAAAAACCCATTGAATTCTAAGCACTGAATATCTATGCATTGAAATAACCTAACTCAAAATAAAATGTTTGTATTATTGGATATTTTGAATAATTATTAGCTATTGCATATATAAACCCATGCATAATCCCATTCACAAATATATACAAGTTTTAACAATACTTGCTACACTTTTGTAGTTGTTATTTCTTTAGTTTAATTGATTATTTATGTTTTTTCTTGAAGTGCTATTTTTTTTCATTACATACATTGCACATACTGCACCCCTGAAATCTTCAATATATACGTTATAAAACAATGTACATGGGGTGAGTAGTGGTGTAAAATAACGTGATTCTGCAGTGGGAGCATTATTTGATAGAGCCAATTGGTCTATCCACATACTGTGTAACGTGCGATGGTACAGTAGGTCAGGGTTAGCAAGAAGGAGACAACATGTAATGCGAGATTCTCCTCACGGTACTTTTAGTATACTATAAGCTTTTGACCATAACACGCCAGGTCTCCACGGCACTATATATATTTAACACACAGGTGGAAAGTCCGGGATTCCTGCCTACAACAAATCAGTAACTAAATACTAACTCATATTAGAAAGGGAGACTTCGATCGTATACAGCTGTTTATTCTAGCCGAGCGAAAGAGCACGCGCTTCTTCACTGTACGTGAAGAAGAGGGAGGCGCCACCTAGTGGCGCTACATATTATAAACCTGACTGTTACAACTGTACCCCTGAAATCTTCAATAAAGACGTTATAAACCAGCATCAAAATATGCCCGTTGACTTGTGGCTAGCCTAGCTAGCCTAGTCTCCAATGATAAAGAACACCAAGGCTAACTTGGGAATCAGGCCCTATGTCCAAAATTCCGAACTACCCCTATTTTTCAATTCGACGTCCTTCTTATGTATAAGTGTCCGTTAGTATTGTCCATTGCTGAATCTTACAGAAACAACCCATACGAATGGCATATATATATATATAGAAAAATGTACTCACCGAAGCACTATTACTGCTGCTGTTGCCGTTGGACATGGCAAAATCTGTTTTGCCTTCCCGCGTGAGAGAGTCAGGCATCCAACGACGCGCACACTCGTTTGACCGCGATCTAGCATCTAGGATCGATTGCTCTTTCTTGGGTCCCCGGATGTTAACACTGAATTTCGTACACTGAATTTTGATGGTGACTTTGGCGGACTGAATTTTTGGACGTTGAAAATATTTGAGTTGAATATTTTAACGTTGAATTTTTTAACATTGAAAAATAAAGGTGAACATGATATATTGAAAATGTAAAGAGTTAAATTCATAGGCAAAAAATTCAGATAGGTTATTTCAATGCATAAATATTCAGCGCTTATAATTCAATGTGTTTTTATTTTCAAAACCCGATGGCACAGATTTACTTCCATACCCCTTTGTCTACATGGGGAGCAGAAGCCATGTTTCTACAGTAGCCAAGAATGGACAAACTGCTCTAGAGAGGACGGGTTTTCAATTAATAATCACAATCATGCACTCGAGCCATGACTTATTATTTTTGTATCAACTTATTAACATAATAAAATGCATGCTATTAATTGAAATACAGGAGTTGCCAGTTCGGCAACCAAGGATCAGATTACAAGTTGATAATGTTGAGGATTGAGTGACAGGTTTATGACCATTTCATTAATAACTGAACAAAAAAATTACTAGAATTTTACCACTTGTCTACTGTCAGAAAAATGACTGCCATAAAGATTATAATATTGAAACACACTGATCATTTCTATCTTGAAATAATAGAAGTGTTTTTAGTTTTAGTTTGAAACTGTTTTTGTTACCAATCAGAGCAACATGTGCATTTCAAGGTAACTGACTTAAAAAGCTCCCAATCTGTAGTTAAAATGGCAATATTTCATGTCTTTATATTATAGGCATGTATAATAGTTTAGCTTTTCATAATAAAACCATTAATTGGTTGCTATAAACCTGTCGATCCTAGATCCTGTGTTTAAACTATACCCCGGTTGAGTCACGGAGGCTGACCACTGACATGTTGCGCCCACAGAAGGCCATCCGGAAGACAGACAAGGTCCAAATGGAGGACCTGGATGTGGCGGAGCTGACGGCTGAGGGCCTGAAGGAGGAGCTGATGAAGTACGGCGTGGACGCGGGGCCCATCGTGGGTGAGTTCACCCACGGAAACAAATGCTCCTTATCTCCTCCAACTGGTGGAACGTGTTCACCGTTCTCGTGTCTGCATATCATCACCACCGACTTGGGAGTGGGCCAACGTTGCCGACTCATTCAACCGACAATTCTGACTTTGCCGGGGATCGAACTAGTAACCTAACTTAAAGGTTACAAGTCAAGTTCATGTGAGAAGTGTCTGTCTTGAAGACAGTTCACAAGGCTTTAGAGTTACGGTAGTAATCGACGGGGGGGGGGGGGGAGAAAGGGTAAACAAAGATAACTATCTACCCTTTCTTATGGAATTGTGTTGCCCATCGACTCCTCCTATTGGCCGTATGGTGACCATCAACTCCTCCTATTGGCTGTCTTTACCTGCGACTCCTCCTATTGGCTTAGTCTTGACCATGCGACTGTCTGTCCCAGCGTCGACCCGTCGTGTTTACGAGAAGAAGCTGCAGAGACTGCAGGAAGAGAACATCTCTCCGGCAACGCCTGAACTCCCGGCCATCGTCATGGAGACAGAGGTCCACCACAACGGACACGCTGACCTGGACTTCAGCGACAAGGAGGACGGTGAGTCCATCATCATCATCATCATCATCATCATCACCACTTTACATTTAGGGCATTTGGCAGACGCTTTTAACCAAAGGGATTTACAATAAGTCAGTTTGTCCGAAGAAAGAGAAAACAATATATCACTGTCGCTAAGGTACAGTAAGGATGTACATAGAACCAAGTGCCAAGCACTAACAATCGCTAGGTTAATCCACTGCCTGAATAAAAGTAGTATTTTCAAGTGCAAGGACGTATGACACCCAATAAGTGTTAGAGGGGGAGGGGAAGGGGAAGGCTTTGCAGAGTGCAGGTGAACCCTTAACAAGTTAGTCTTGGGTCTTTTGCGGAAGCTAGTCATCATCATCGTCCTCCTCTCGTCTCTTGTCTAGGGGTGGGATCATTAATATTTATTTATCGATACCATTTTCGATGCTCCTTAACGATCCGAGTCTTTATCGATACCCCATTCGATACTTTTATATTAATTGGTGGAAATACGACACGTTTTTAGTGATGAGGAAAATATTTAGGAAATAAATAATTGTATTTTAAATTAAACATGTAATTCTTAATAAATATTGACACCTGTAGTTTTAATTATATATACTAAAATGATTAGAGCACTATACAACTGTATTAGTAATACAGAAACATGAGTAATACAGTATTGCTCATGTTTCTCACCAAAAACTCAATTTACCGTTTCTCTGTTACATTTGAACGCATCATGATAACCTAACAGTCGTCTTACTGAGCCAACCTCAACACATCACGCAGCACATCTGAAACTTTATTAACTTTTTAAGATAAGTAGATAACTAATGTCTGTGCGATTACCGCTCGTACTTTGAGTGGATGATTAAGACGGGCCCGTCTGTGGTGTGACAGGAGAAGGAGGAGACAGGATGACTCTTTTCAACTCGGAGACTTGGTCTTTATTTGATGCACAATGCTAATGTGCTTGGCCATTGAGGTTGTGTTCCCCCCTTTACAATAAATGAT
Source organism: Gadus macrocephalus (assembly GCF_031168955.1). Taxonomy (NCBI): domain Eukaryota; kingdom Metazoa; phylum Chordata; class Actinopteri; order Gadiformes; family Gadidae; genus Gadus; species Gadus macrocephalus. The sequence continues at coordinate 12,262,405 of NC_082400.1, read as the reverse complement.
TTCCACCCATTCAGCCATCCTCGCGAGCAAAGTTAACTGCCAGACTTCACTTGTTTTACTTGTAATACCTGTTTGCTTACTATTCAATTCAAAAACATTGGACACGCTGCAGTGATTGGATTGATTTGATTTAAATGCCGTGACGCAACTCGAGGGACGCAACATTACGTTACAGGACCTACAGGAGAAAAAAGAATGAAGGACGGGACTTGATAGTGGTATCGATAAGCCCAAACGTTAACGATTTTCGGGTTTTGGAAAAAGTGGAACCGGGTCCTCCATAGAACCGGGTTTCGATCCCTACTCTTGACCTCTGTTGACCCAGAGATGGGGATGGAGCAGGTGGTTGTGATGATACTAAAGAAATGGAATCTATACATGAATAATAATAGGATGCTATTCTATTCATTGAATGAAAAAAAACAAATCAAATGGAGGAGACAAACTTTCTGGGTAATCACTCATCACCTGCTATAGTTTCAGGTGTGATGTTTTTCCATTTAACCTTATCTTTTCATACGCATAGTGGACATACTTCAGGGACTGTTTTGTGAGATGTGCATTCCTGAGATTCCTGATCAGCAGCCCAGGGTTAAGACTTTCTGTTTTGCAAGACAAAGAACACCTGGCTATTAGTACCTTACCTGAAGTCACTTACCCTAAAGCATCTACTGAGTTTGGGCAGACAATTTAATCCAAGGTGACTGAAAGGCTGTAGGTGATGAATGATGCATGTCTGCGGATGGCCCCCGTCACCGTAGTGTGTGTCCGTCCGTCCATCCTTGGGGATGAGGAGTTGGTTTGTGTGCGTCCATGGGGATGAGGCGTGTGTGTCCAGCCCATTCGTGGTCGTGCGTGTGTCGCCAAGCTAACCGCGGCGCCGTGTTTCTCCAGAGGAGGTCCTGGTGGTCCCCGTTCCTGAACCAGAGGTGATCCCGGAGCCGGAGCCGCTCCCCGAGCCCATCCCCATCGTGGAGAGACTGGTCCGCAGCCGGGGGAAGATCCCCGTCACCACCAGGACACGGAGCAGCCAGCACCACAAGGTGAGGAGTCCTTAGGCCCTGGAGGCGGGGGACCCGGGTCCCAGAAGGGCTTATGGTGGGGGAGGGGGGGCGCGATGGGGGATTGGGGACCCAAAAGCACCGCTCAACAGCATAGTGGACTTCATGGTCGTTGGTGTGTGGAGTGAGTTTGAGTGATGTTGTTGTTCTTTTAAAATTGCATCCAGATGTTCTCCCACTGTTCTGCGGTGCTGCCGGAGCCAAACGGCTTCAAGGGTGTCAGGTTCCAGATAATCACGGTTGTTGGGGTGTCATCCCTACACCTGCAATTGTTTGGTTTCATTGCTTCCAATTGTTGGATGCCAAGTCGTAAATGTGTGTTTTTCTGAACACACATGGTTATGCTATTGGGACACGACAAGCCACGCCCCCATCCAAGCCCCTGATGGAAATAAGCCCTGTTCTGGTTTTGTCCTTCACACACTGGCCTTCCCTTTAAACCAATCTGCTCTCTTTATCGTCTAGATACCAACCGGGACGTGGTTTCAGTTTCGATATGAACTGTGGGGGGGTTATCCTACAGAGATCAGAAGAGTCCCTTTCTCTTTCTGGGTGCTTTCCTCAGTTCTGGTGAAGTAGAGCTGCTCCCCCTGCTGGTGGGTTTGGGGAAGATAACCTGTTGAATGGGGAGAGGAAAAAAGGCAAAGGAATGTCAGAAGATTGTTGGTATGCTTCTCCTTCCCGCCGACCGGGTGTTCAAGTGTCTGAGGTGTGTGAATGTGTGTGTTCCTTTTTGTGTGTGTTCCTTCGTCTGAGCAGACCAGCGATGCCTCATTGGACGAGGAGGTTCTGAATGTTAAACGCCCAAACCGCAGGACGTCGTACCGGGTCCAACTGGTTCCCAGCCTCGCCTGTCAAACCGTAAACGTCCGGTTTAGTTCTTCACATTTGGGTGGTGTCGTTTCTCCCCTGGGACTCCAAATCCAAACAAGACCATACAAGGTTTTGATCTTGCGTCCAACTGAAAAAAAGACTCTGCCCTTACCAGTATAACCAATGCATGGTGACAGCCAAACCAGTACCGTATCTGAATGGCTACAGCCAAAACCAGTACGGTATCTGACTGACCAGTCAAACTAATACCATATCTGAATGTTACGTTTCCACTTCTGATTCAGCCACAATAAACTCATCATGTAATCAGTGTAGATTTAAACATGTTATCTCTTGTTTGACTTGCTTTGTGCGTACGGTGACCTTTCTAGGGTCAGACTGGGTGGGGAGCAGGAGGGAATGTCCTCCATTTGAAACAGAGCTCTGTTCAGCTCCATCACTAACGGGGAGGTCATGTGCTTCTCGGGTTGTGGTTTGGACACGGTGGTTTGGAGTTCTTCACCAGACACGTGGTGGGTGCACTGGACCTTTTAGAGCGTTTACCTCTGTGATCTCTTCCACCTCGCTCTCTAAACCTCATCCCTAAATACGCCCTTCTTCATACTTCAAGTTGACTCGGGTCTTTTGTCTAGACTAGACCGTCCCTTTGCTTAATAGTTTCATTTAACTGGCTTGCAAACGTGACTATTTCTAGTAAAGTGGAGCTGTTGGTCTCACATTAACAGGATTACCTCACCCTCTCACTGATCACGTGATCTGATCTCTCCTCACTCTTGTCACCAACACCTTTGGCTCCTCCTTCCTCTCCTTCTTTTCTTCACAACATGTGTATCTACTGTCAGTATCCCACTTTCTTTGGTTTGTATCTCATCGGGTTTCCCTTCACATAGTTTAACATCTATATAGCACATCTCAAACTTTCTCAATGTTCTCTGGCTTTTTGTCTTTTCTCCTGCCTCTATCTCTCAATCAGTGTTTTCTTGCCGTCTCCCTCCCTCCCTCCCTCCCTCCTGCCAGGTTGGTCCTAACAATGTGGGCTCTGTACTGGAGCCTGAGCCTCAGCCTCGCCCCCTGGTCAGTATGACTCAAACTGACCCCGCATCCTCTCCATCCCGCAACACCCAGGTACCTCAAGGCCACGGTCTGGCCAATGGGAGCCACTCTGGGTGTTGGAATCTCTGAATTTGTATATTGATTATCATATTGGTCATTAATATGGCGTCTTACGGTCTCACGGGTGTAGTGTTTTGCATTTAACGGAGATGCCGTGTGATAATACCAGGACATACTTTTTAGGTTCGGCCATTGTTTGTACACAGTTGAGTGTGCGGTCAAACATCAGTGTGGAGGTCTGACGTCAGAAGAGACTCTGATCCACCTCATTCATCACAGAGCGGACTTCGGAGTACATTTGTGGAATCATTTTGTGACACCTCTACAGCGACCACTCCTTTTTGAGGCGTCTATATTATTTGCTACTTCAGAGACCGAGTGAGGACTCTGCCACTTTGAGACCGAACCCCGTGGTGTTGAAAGCACGTCAGCCCTCAGGGGGGAAGACCCCCAGGATCAAATCCTCGGGGGAGAAGACCCCAGGATTCAATCCTCGGGGGAGAAGATCCCCAAGACCCAGCCCCCAGGAGCTTCAGGGACCCCCAAGACGCAGCCCTCTTGGGCCCCAGGGACCGCCAAGACCCAGCCCTCTTGGGCCCCAGGGACCGGCAAGACCCAGCCCTCGCGGGCCCCAGGGACCGCCAAGACCCAGCTCACGGGGGCCCCAGGGACCGCCAAGATCCAGCCCCTGGGGTCCCCAGGGACCCCCAAGACCCAGCCCTCAGAGGTCCCAGGGCCTGGCGTGAAGGTTCTCTCGCTTCTTGTTTTTCTGGCCTCTGGGTGCTCCGTGATACTCTGTGGTTCCGTGTGTACACCGGCCCTCCTCCCAGGACCAGAGCAGAAAGACCGCTCCTTCTCCCCCTCTGCTGATGAAAGGAACTCTTGACACATTCCTTCACTTTCACTGTTTCGTATTATTTGATTTATTCAATGGTTGAGTTTATTTAATTGTGTACTTTGTGGCACCTGGTTTTGTTGAGGCTTCTGTGGTGTGTTGGTTTGGTTGACTCTTTTCTGTGCTGAATAGAGGTGGATTTAGTGATGTGGTTTACACGGTGAAGAAAGGGTTCCTGTCTGTGGTCTGAGGTTCCTCCTGTAACAACCTTTTACCGTTGTTGTATTTGCGATGGCAGGGACCTCAGCCGGCCGCCCATACTCTTTCTCAGAGAGCAGTTCTGGTGGGTAGGACTGACCCAGGCTCCATCTGGACAATTTTGTCTAGTTTGATTTTAGAACACAATCTTTTTCTATTTTCATTGTAGTCCATTTAATCGATTTGGATGCATAAAAGTGTTTTTTTTTATGCATCCAAATGGCTATTTTACAGTACACTTAAGATAAATTTTTATATTTCAATTGTCATACGAGTTAAAGTTTTAAAGTTGTACTTTATTTATCAGTTAAGACCTCTGATCGAACGGTTTGACCTCACCCCCCTGGCTTCTCCCAAGACCCAAAGACACAGCCTTCCTCCTGTATTCTCTGTGGGGGGGGAGCAGGCGGCCCCTTGCACCCCAGTTCTGGTACGGATCCGACGGACTCATGGTTGTCTGGTGGCTGTTAAAAAGAGTGTGTGTGTGTGTGGGTGACGATGTGTGTATCTGTTTGTGAGAGAGTGACGATGTGTGCACAGCTGCTCTACGTCTGGCCAGAAGCGCTGTGTGTTAATCTGTCCATTCCCGTTGGTCATTCACCCACCAACGCCCACCGTGCCCCTGGAGAAGGAGCGAATCAACGACCATGTGGAGAAGGGGAAGCGGCACAAAATCTCTCCCTTCTTCCCAGACCTCAGTCCGGTCAGGAGGCGCGGCTGTGTGGCAGTCGTTACCAAGCAACCGTACTTCGACAAGGTTACTTATCTTGAGTTTGTCCAATCACAAACCTGGGATGCAACGGGGTGGGTGAGGCGCTGTAGTAGTTTGTTTGCACGCTCACATGGGATTCATTCACTGGGAGAACTTGTGGACATTGTGTTTTTTTCTTTGGGATTGTCACGTGGTGAGCTCTGTGGTGTCGGGTGTCTTGGCAGGCTCCCCCTGGTGGCCGTCTGACGGACCCGCAAGTAATTTCAGTCTGAAGGTACACTGGGTAATCTGACTTTAATATAAGTCAAATGATGCAACCTCACGTTGGGTTCATTTGGATTTAGAGATGGGGTGTGTTGCTTGCCATGGCTGGTTTTAGAATCTTGCTTTTCAGTGGTGTATCACGCTGAGCGTCGGCTGGTGGTGTTGATGGTGTTCCTCCCTCTCCGTCTTTGTTCAGGTGGAGAAGGTGGTGGTTGCAGAACAGACCCAGGGAGCCGAAGTGAGGGACATCCTGAAGGAAGTATTTGCCAACGATTTCAACAGTCCTTTTGGAATCCTGTAAGCCAACAGCACCGCAGACACGCGCACATTAACATCCACACACTCCTGTTGTTCCACCAGGACAGAGGCCCTTTTCATCCACATGTGACATCACAAGTAGGATTGTCCATACAGATAAACTATAAGATAAAATAGGAAGATTAGCACTTTGAGATTTCTGAATGTAAAGTGCTCTACAAATTAAATTTATTATTATTATTAGATGTATGATGGGTCGATCCCCTGCTTTGTGGACTGGTTATCGATCTATAACCGATCGATGACTTACTGGTAGGTCGGCGTGGGATCAATCCATCGTACATCTGTATGGAGCCATCTGTTGATTATTGACTGCTGCTGACTAATCAAACCTGAGAGTAAAACAGTCGAGTATTAAACATTGGCTTTGGTTCGTGTGTGATTGTTTGCTGTCCTATCCTTCTCAATCATTTTCTCTCAAAAGTTTAGTGGAGATTACATCAGTATGATTCAGCCGGAAGGCAACACACAGAAGATGGCTGACCACCCGTGACCTTTGACCTTTGTTTCAGCGCCTCTTGTCGAAAGCCCATCCGCGGTGCGGCCGGACGCCCCATCCAGCCCAGCGACTTCTGGCAGGACGAGAACCTGCTGCTCTCCCCGAAGAACCTCTCTACCACTACCACCACCACCACCAGCTTCTCAGAGACCCGCCACAGATCCTCCAACCTGTTCCCCTCCACCCACTCCTCTTCCTCCTCTTCCTCCTCATCCTCCTCCGCCCCCGCAGCCCCCAGACTGGTCCTCGCAGCACCCCCTGCTGGCCACGCCCCCGCAGCGCGCCGCGGCCTCTCCGTCTGGCTGAAGCTCTTCCTCCTGGTTCTGCTGGTGGCCTTCCTCTTCTTCGTCTACCAGACCATGGAGGCCGAAGTCTTGAGTCCTTTCAGCCGCTCGGAGGCGGAGCCGACCGGAACCACAGAGGGCGTGGCTTAGAACACCCAGAAAAAGGCTCCAAAAAATGTGTGTGGGGGGGGGGGAATACAGTTCGCTTTATTTTTGTTTGTGAATCAGTCAACTATCTAAGTCTATATTCCAGTGTTTTTCCAGCCTACTCAGTCTTGAGGATGTAAACATAAAGGCTAGCGTGCCACTAGCTTCGTGGTGTGAGTAAATGAACACAACGTGACTCTGGTCTCCGGACCTCGATCCAACAAGGCCGCCGTTTCCCAATTCACGCTTTTTCCTAAGTGTCGCTTTGTTTGTGTGTTTGTTTTGATATGGGGATGAGTGTTTTATCTTCATGTGTCGATTTTCTGTTGCTATTATATCCTGCTTCAACAGAATTTGAATTGTTTGTTTTATGCAATAGGGAGAATTAACATTTCCCAATGCATATCTTTGAATTGTATTTCTTTAACTAATATGATATTCTCATTTATTTTGAAAATGTATGATTTCGTTCCCGTTTATTTCTTTTTTGAATTATGTAAACTCAACATACAAATTATGAAATGGCTACAAATAAACGTTATTGGATTAACATGCCCGAAGGATAATTTGTTCATCCAAAAAAATGCCAGTAATCTGTCCTTGCCAACTGCCTCTTACTAAGGAGGTCAAACATTAAAAATAATTTAACTTCGCAACATATAAATGCCGCAAAATAAATATCGACAAAATTTAGAGCTCGTACTAGGAAAAGGGCGCCAGTTAAGTAGGCGTGTTTAAACGGTGACGTCAGAGCTCTCCATCCAATCGTTAACATTACAGGGATCGCGCCACCTTTGAAAAAGGCCAATCTGCTGGAGGAGGTGACATAAACTCCTCAGTCTCTCAGAAGGTGAACAGTCCTTCCACAAATTAAAATGGCAAGAACCAAGCAGACCGCTCGTAAGTCTACCGGTGGCAAGGCGCCCAGGAAGCAGCTCGCCACCAAGGCTGCCCGCAAGAGCGCCCCGGCAACCGGTGGCGTGAAGAAGCCCCATCGTTACAGGCCCGGGACCGTGGCCCTGAGGGAGATCCGTCGGTATCAGAAATCCACCGAGCTGCTTATCCGCAAGCTGCCCTTCCAGCGCCTGGTGAGGGAGATCGCTCAAGACTTCAAGACCGACCTCCGCTTCCAGAGCTCCGCCGTCATGGCTCTCCAGGAGGCCAGCGAGGCTTACCTCGTCGGCCTGTTCGAGGACACCAACCTGTGCGCCATCCACGCCAAGAGGGTCACCATCATGCCCAAAGACATCCAGCTGGCCCGCCGCATCCGCGGAGAACGTGCCTAAACCTACTCCGTCTGCCACCCCAACAAAGGCTCTTTTCAGAGCCACCGAAATATCTAAAGAACGTTTCTCGTACCTCTATTCTGATCGCACAAACGTTTTAATTAACTTCTTTCACGATTGGTTCACCTAGAAACGTACTCTTAAAGTCATTACATCTGCGGTATCTAGTAGGTTATAAGATATTCAGCCTATATTGGAAGATTATTTTAAATGTACATAACCTGAGGGGTGTTACTTCCACGTTTATCCATGATTGCAGAAGGACACAGGCAAATTAATCTAATGTAATCAATTGAGTTGGCATTAGCCAACACGGTAGTATGATACTGCATTAATGATCTAAAGGTAAGCCTAAAATTGTAAACCGCCAAATGGCATTCATATAAGTATTGGTAAACTGCTAAACAATGTCTTTAAAGTAAGATCATGCCTTGAACAAGTAATATGACATTACTTGAGTGAAACGATAACCAATATGAAGCGCTAGAATATCAAATGTATGCAATTTACTATGTAATGAGTTAAATTGATTAATGTTATAAAAAAAAAAAAAAACTGCCGACTACAGGAGTAGTTGTATGGTTTAGAAATCAGCATTCCCAATAGTTCAGTTCCACATTTTCTGATATCCAAAGGTTTCCGTTCGGATTCGGTACGTGATCAAGACGTTTTATTATTATTATTATTATTATTAACCATAATAGTTAGCCTTTATATTTTATATCTGCTTCATCTCTTCCATTTCAATGGGGGGCTATTAGCTTTTGACTAGAATACTAGCGCTACCTCTTGGGCGGGAATGTATTCGTCCGTGATTGGTCAATTCCTTTCAAGTCTGAGTCGGCCAATGAGCACGGACCTCACTGACTATATATTGTCCGGAGTGCTCTTAGAACCATTATACTTTGAATTTCACCAGAATTCAAATCAATATGTCTGGAAGAGGCAAAACCGGCGGAAAAGCAAGGGCCAAGGCCAAGACTCGCTCATCCCGGGCCGGACTCCAGTTCCCCGTCGGCCGAGTGCACAGGCTTCTCCGCAAAGGAAACTATGCTCATCGCGTCGGTGCCGGAGCTCCCGTCTACCTGGCGGCGGTGCTCGAGTACCTGACCGCTGAGATCCTGGAGTTGGCTGGAAACGCCGCCCGCGACAACAAGAAGACCCGCATCATCCCTCGCCACCTGCAGCTGGCCGTCCGCAACGACGAGGAGCTCAACAAACTCCTCGGTGGCGTGACCATCGCCCAGGGCGGTGTGCTGCCCAACATCCAGGCCGTCCTTCTGCCCAAGAAGACCGAGAAGCCCGCCAAGAAGTAAACCACCAACCTGCTTTCAGAACCCAAAGGCTCTTTTAAGAGCCACCCTACTATACGTTAAGAGACGATCCTCTCCATGATGGATTAATCTAGCTTTCACAACAACCATTAAAAAAAAAATTCAACCATACTTATTAAAGGAATAGTATAGTTCCACACAACAGTGTCCTATCATGTCCTTTACATATTGTATGATGTAAACGAGTGAGCCGAAGCTAAACTAGTTATGACAAATAAGGGTGGTGGAAGGTGCTGAGCCTTTCAATAATTAATGCTAAACTGAGTACTCAATGTCACAAAAACATCCCAATCGTACCCATTAGAGGGATTCACAATTTAATCATAGCCAACTTGTATTGCAGATGTACAACTGCTCAATACGTTATACCCTGTTATTGCTATTTTATGTTTGTGTTGAACGTAAATACGGGATTCGTGTAGGTCTGGTATCTAACACCTTCAATCCTTTAAGATATATATTTTACAATTACATAATCGAAGGCGTAAGCGTATAATGAAGTTTAATCAAAGCATTTCCCTTTATCTACTCAGCCGCGTAATTTGTCCGCCAAAAAAAAACCGCCCAGTTGCTCTCACTTAGGTCCGCAACTACCCTATTTAGTCACTGCGACTCAAGGTAGTACTCATTCTCAGCAGCTAACTACTACAGAAACATGTCTGGGCGTGGCAAGGGAGGAATGAGGAATGAGGAATGAGGAATGAGGAATGAGGAATGAGGAATGAGGAATGAGGAATGAGGAATGAGGCCATGGCACTTATTGACTGTGAATTATTATTATTATTATCTTATTTTTCAAATGTGTTTTTCAATGTGTATTTTCTTGTATCTTCCTGAAGTGAATTGTAAATCCTGCAAAATTTAAATAAAATATATTAAAAAGCAAGGGAGGAAATTTAGAGGTCTAGAAGTACAGAGCACGAGACGGATGTCTAGTGCTCTAAATCTTTGATGGCATCATCTTTCGCAACCCAATTTGCAGACAACTGGGCGAGGTTGAAGTATACAGGTGAATCAGATCCACCCTCACGGGAGTATGTTGGCAAAGAACTCTTGTTTGAATCAAACCTTCTATGTGCCCGTGACGTACATTCATTCATCGCCCTGCCAAACAGGCGTGAATTTGAGCTATGTTTCTACCAGCAAGCTACACTCCGCCATTTCTTGGAGAGTCAACAGGATAAGTGGAAATCCTGGTCCATTGACTCCTCAGTCAGTATAGGTGTAGTTAACCTCGTGGTTAAGTTCTGGACTGGCCGCGTGTCAGATCACGATGTCGAGCTCTATCTGAATCGATATTGTACCATACTGCAGAAGCCATACAAGCCATTAGACCAGTTTGGAATATGGTATGGCATCCGCAAATATAAGGTGGAGCTCAAGCGAGACGCAAACAACCATCTAATGTCTTTGCCCACCTCCGTGTCTCTGGGTCCTTACAACGGCCGACTCCAGTACCCCGGCCAAGAGATGCGTTGTTTTATATGCAACAGCAAGGACCACCGGGTCAAGGAGTGCCGGGAGGTAAAGTGCTGGAAGTGTGCCAGCTTGGGGCACAAAGCAAATGCCTGCAAGAACGATGCAGAGTGCAGTCTGTGTGGACAGCGAGGGCACTCGTTTTTCCACTGCCCCCGGAGCTTCAGCAACGTGGCACGGGCACGGAGGAAGTCTCAAGCCGAGGAGCAGCAGAGACAGGTCCTGGCGTTGCTGAGGACCACCAGACCGGAGCCATCCCTAGGTGAAGCCAACGCTCCACTGACAGCAGTGCAGCAGACGGAGCCCGAGGAGAGTGCACCGGGAGGAAAGGAGACGCTAGGAGTAGTCGAGTCAGCACAGAGCGGAGAGGAGTTGGGTGACGACGAGGCGAGGGAGCTGCAGACGATGGCTGGAGTGAGACCACAACCGCAGCGGGTGCCTAGTAGGAGTGGCCGTGGGAGAGCTCAGAGAGGCTCTTTCGCTGTAGCTGCACTGGCGAGGGATGCAGCCAGCTCCACAGGTGCACCCGCCCAGGTGGAGAGTCAGCCCAGTCCCTGTGGCCCAGAGGTTACAGCCGGTGAGGAGACAGAGGAGGCAGTCAGACAGCAGGAAAAGGCTGTTGATGAGATCCTGCCGCCCTGGTCTGACTCCTCAGGCGTTGAGGACTGCGCCGGGACCGGTGAGCAGCGACGGGAGGAGCGAGGTGAGGAGTCGGAGGAGTCTTATGACTCGGCAAGCGAGGAGCCGAGCATCAGAAGCCCGACACTGATGGAGCGTCAGATCTTCGGCAGCGACTCGGACTCTAGCGACGAGGAGGCGCCCCCCCCCTTGCTCAGCGGAGTCGACAGGAACTTTCTCACAGGTCAGTGTTTCCCAGAAGAGACAGACGTCGCCTCTGGTAAGTGAAGAAAAGAAACAGAAGAAATGATTGGCTAATCACTTTGTCACCATGTCTGTACTTTCCATTATAACCTGTAATGTGAGAGGTATCCAGTCCATAAAGAATAGAGAGACTAAGATGTCTGCTCTACATAATACAAATTATGACATTATCTGTGCACAAGAGCTACGATTAACATCACAGGCTGACGTTGAAGACGTGCGTGCCAGGTGGGAAAAGGGTACTTCCATTGTGTCCAGAGGTTGTGATAAAGCTGATGGAGTAGCTATATTTTTTAAAAGTAATGCAGAAATTATAAAGACAAGAGAAATCATTCCAGGGAGGATTTTATTAGTAGTAAATTTAAAAATGCGAATTATTAATATATATACTACTCAGGATGCAGCTATTAAAGTGAGGATGTTTAAAAAACTATATGAGCTACTGTCAGTGGGCTTTTACACTGTCCTGAGCGGGGACTTCAACTCGTATACTGAGGCTAATGACAGGATCCCTGTCCCTATGAATCCTCGTATCAGGAATAGGGATGGTGATGCTTTGAAAAAAATGAGTGAATCTTGTGGCGTTAAAGATGTTTTTAGAGTGCTGCATCCCTTTGATGTAGGCTATACTCGTTTCGATGCGCGTATCAAAACGAGGATAGACCGGATATACGTGACTGCTGACATTACACCTGTAAGCTATAAGACTCGGGTTTTGGTCAATTCAGACCACCTGGCTGTAATAGCACTTTTAAAATTTGGAAAGATGGAAAAAAAAGGTTTTTGGAAACTTAATGTTAACTGCTTAAAGAACAACGATGTAATCACTGAATTAAAAAAAGAAGTAGTAATCACAAAAAGTTTAAAGGTTTTAACTAGGTCCCATGTGGAACTGTGGGAAGTTTTAAAAGAACGCCTGAGATATTTTTTTAAATTTAAGTGTAGAAAGTTAAACCAGGAGCAAAATGAAAAATACAACGCACTCATGGCTCGTTTTGTAGATTTCAAAACTAAAGCAAATAAAACGGAGATAGATACAGAGACTTTGACCGAAATGGAAATTGAGTTGGCCAAATTAAATGACGTATCATTTTGTCTCCGCCTACAGGCAGGTATGGGGGACACAGCATGTCCTACCAATGTACATAGCCTGGCAGGTATACAGAAAAAGAAACTCGAAAACAAGCATGTGGGCCCAATACTTAATGAAAATGGTCTTTTAATAGAAGATGAGAAAACAAAAAGGGAAACGATTAGAGAAATGTGTGAAAAACTGTATAGAAAATGTGATATTAATATGTCAAGCTTGCAGTCTTTTCTCGGCTCCATTATTCTGAACGGGGTCAACCTTATTTCAGAGGGTGGGGTAATTACTTCTGATGAAGTAAGAGAAGCAATTTCTCAGTTAAGTAAGGGAAAGTCACCAGGGCCAGATGGACTTCCTAATGAGTTTTACCTCTCTTGCTCAGACATGTTGGTAGACTTTCTAACCTCAGTTTTTAATGACGGAATCAAAGCAGGCAAGATGCACGCATCCTTTTATCATGGTGTGATATCATTAATATATAAAAAGGGGCCCTTTCCCAATCTAGATAATTGGAGGCATGTCACAATTATGAATGTAGATTATAAGATTTTAGCGAAAATACTAGCAAACAGGCTAATTGATGATCTAGAGAAACTTGTGGAAAAGGAACAGACATGTGCCATTAGGGGGAGGCTAATGTGGGACAATTTAGGTCTGTTAAGAGACATTACCAGTGGGAATCTAAAAGACGAATTCTTTCTGATAAGCCTTGACCAAAAAAAAGCTTTTGATTATATATCTAGAGAATACTTGTGGGAAGTGCTAAGGGCTTATGGTTTTAAACAAGAACTTATTAATATTATTAAATTGTTATATGTTGAATCCACCGTCCAAATAAATGTAAATGGTGTTTTAACGGATTCTTTTGCAATCAAGAGGGGGGTAAAACAAGGGTGCCCCCTCTCAGCAGCTCTGTACATTCTCGCTATCAACCCTTTATTGAGCAAGATTAAGAACGACAAAAGGCTCTCGGGTATTAACACTAGTGGTGGCGAGCGTGTAGTTGTCTTGGCCTATGCCGACGACATTACCATTATAATTAAAAACGATAAAGAATTGAACATTGTTAATGAGTATTTGTCCCATTATGAAGAGATCTCTGGTTCCAAACTAAACCATGACAAAACCGAAGGTGTCTGGTTCGGGAAGAGTGAGACAAAACCAACGATAGATATAAACGATAAAGATGCAATGACAATCCTGGGCATAAAGTTCAGTAGGATTGATTGTTATGGAGAAAACTGGAACGAAAAAGATAAAGAGATTAAAGAAGAACTGGATAAATGGGAAAATAAATCATGTAGCTATAGGGCCAGGATTTTAATCATAAAAACATGTGTTATGTCAAAGCTGCTGTTCTTGGCGACCATTTTTCCTCCTAAGGACCAGACACTTAAAAAGATAAATAAAATGCTTGTTAATTTCATCTGGGGAACCACAAGGGAAGTTACAAAGAGAGAGCTTCTATATAAAAACAAAAAAAACGGGGGGCTCGGAGCTGTGGACCTGGGGCTAAAATTAAGAATTGCATTTTGTAAAAACATTGCATCTGGTTTTAAAAGAGAGGCTGTTTGGATAGGTGAGGCTTTGAGCTGGACCAAGAAGAGGGGTCGTGCAAGAAGTTCACTGCCTTACTTTAAAGTGATGTATGGTGATCTTATAGAGAAATCGGTACACCTGAATATTGACTGGCTTGGAACGCCCAGTAAAGATATATATATAATTGTGTGTAATGACTTGTATGGTGACATTTTCCACTATAAATATCTAGATGATGCTGAAAAGCAGGTGTGTCTGAAAAACATACGGAGCAAAAATATATCTGAAAAGAAGAGGGACGTAATGTGGCTGGTCTCAGTAAGGAGACTAGCAGTTAGAGCAGTGGTGAAGTGGAGCTGCTTCGTTAAAACTGTTAAATGTCCGATTCATAATTGTGATGAAGATGAATCAGTTGAGCACCTGCTTGTAGACTGCCACAGATCACAGTATGTCTGGGGGAAAATGTCACAGATTGGTTTTAACGTTAATATCACATATAAAGCTGCTATGTATGGAGTTTTCGAGGAACGCATGTCTGCCATGGATCAGGACTTTCATTGGTCCGTGGTGTGTGCCGTCATTAACAAGCTGTGGAACACTAGGTGCGCCATGGTTATAAAACAGGAATCCATCTCGGGAGAGGTGGTATTCAAACAGATCCAAACAGAGCTTAAAAGACAACAAACTCTTGACTCCAGGGAAAAAAGAATGAGGCCATGGCACTTATTGACTTTGTGAATTATTATTATTATTATCTTATTTTTCAAATGTGTTTTTCAATGTGTATTTTCTTGTATCTTCCTGAAGTGAATTGTAAATCCTGCAAAATTTAAATAAAATATATTAAAAAGCGAAAAAAAAAAAAAAAAGCAAGGGAGGAAAGGGGCTCGGCAAGGGAGGCGCTAAGCGTCACCACAAAGTCCTCCGTGATAACATCCAGGGCATCACCAAGCCCGCCATCCGCCGTCTTGCTCGTCGCGGTGGTGTGAAGCGTATCTCCGGTCTGATCTACGAGGAGACTCGCGGTGTCCTCAAGGTGTTCCTGGAGAACGTGATCCGTGACGCTGTCACCTACACCGAGCACGCCAAGAGAAAGACCGTCACCGCCATGGACGTGGTCTACGCCCTGAAGAGGCAGGGCCGCACTCTGTACGGCTTCGGTGGTTAAACTACCTGACCCGTGATAACGACGAAACCAAAGGCTCTTTTCAGAGCCACTCACATCCTTATGAGAAGCTTCTTCCTACTCGTAAATGATGGCGAAGTTGTTTAAGACTAAAGTGAACACTGACCTCGAATTGTAAATGCAACACATGTCATTAATCTAGGCTAAGAATTAATATGTTACTTGGTAACATGGCAGTATTTGAGAACCATCTAGATACCTCACCCTTTTCGACATTACTACTTTTTTTTACGAAATAACTGATAGCAGGCCCACAAGTGGGTTTAATTAACAAATATTTATGTTTCAGTTGGTGTCTGCATATTAATGAACGGAAGTTAGGCGAAAAGTTGACCTGGCTACCAAGCCCAATCGTAGATTGCACGTGGTCTAGGGAAGCCGCTGTCGTTTGGCTCAGTACAAGATGTGTCATCAATGGGCCTAGTTCAAATGACCTACACAATTGGCTGC
This sequence comes from Gadus macrocephalus, assembly GCF_031168955.1. Classification (NCBI taxonomy): domain Eukaryota; kingdom Metazoa; phylum Chordata; class Actinopteri; order Gadiformes; family Gadidae; genus Gadus; species Gadus macrocephalus. The sequence goes on along the minus strand of NC_082400.1, from coordinate 12,246,840 downwards.
TTGCCGTTGCCATTGTGTTAACCAGCCAATAGCCTAGGGGGGGAGCCAGCTTGGTGATGGGCTCCCGCAAAAACGTACCGATGCGCTAGGGCGGACCGTAGCGCATCCAATCACACCAAGGGATCTCCACATCCTATTTGCATATATTCTGTATTAGTACGCCTACTGGCGCACCGGTCATACACCATAATTCCAGTCACACTGCAACAATGCCTGAGCCTGCACCAAAGCCCGCGCCCAAAAAGGGCTCAAAGAAAGCCGTCTCTAAAACCGCCGTTAAGGGAGGGAAGAAGCGCCGTAAGACCAGGAAGGAGAGCTATGCCATCTACGTGTACAAGGTGTTGAAGCAGGTCCACCCCGACACTGGCATCTCCTCCAAGGCGATGGGAATCATGAACTCCTTCGTCAACGACATCTTTGAGCGTATCGCCGGTGAGGCCTCTCGTCTGGCTCACTACAACAAGCGCTCCACCATCACTTCCAGGGAGATCCAGACCGCCGTCCGCCTGCTTCTCCCCGGTGAGCTGGCCAAGCACGCCGTGTCTGAGGGCACCAAGGCTGTAACCAAGTACACCAGCTCCAAGTAGACACGATAGTTTACAAACCAAACCCAAAGGTCCTTTTAAGGACCACCCAAATGCTTCTGAAAGAGCTTCTCCTTATTTATACACGGGATCCACTGTAAAAAGGCCTACAACATCGAGCATTTAATTGTGTGTAAAATTGAGGAGGTAGGGTAGCGACTGCATTTTATAACTCTGAGAACCAGCTGCTGTGGAATTGCGGTGGGTTAAATCAGCCTGTGCATTACTTCCATCCAGTCACTGGGTTCCCCCCAGTTATTTTGCATGACTTTTTTGAAGGGGTTATCCCTGTGGAGTTATGTTTGTTTGAAAGAATTGATTAGAAAAAGATTCCCTACATTTGATGGACTGAATAGTCGTATAAAGCTGTTCCCGTACAAATTTTCTGATAAGGTCAACAAGCCGCAGCAAATTACAAAGGCTAGCTTTGGAACTGGAAGACGCAATGGTAATGGACACGAAAGTTGGGCACTTTTACGTTTGCTACCTCTCATGATTGGGAATAATATACCATATTTGTTTTATATTTGTGTTATTCCGATTTTTCATGAGTTCCTATGTGTCACAACGAAGGACCTGGGGACCTTCAGAGCCGCTGTCGAGAGGTATTCCCCTCAACTATTGAAATTGTACCGTGCGCCTTTGGTCAAGAGCTGTAAGACCTCTTGGGAATGCTTGATAAACAGGTAGATTTGTTGTTGCAGTGAATATTTACTTAGCTGAGGCTATTTAGAAATATCTGACTGCACTGCAGACTAACCTAAAACATGCTGAAAGTATCTTTTCATCACTTCATTTCTGTTAGATTTTTTTCCTTTTTGTATTTTAGACATCTGATATGACACTTCATCGAAGACAAGCGGCTCTGGAAGGTCTTCCCATATTTCTTCCTGAAAATTCAAAGGACTTTTTCCAGACATGCAAGGTTGGTACAGCAACTGTCAGTAGAGCGTGTCGTCCTTCTGCCCAAGAAGACCGAGAAGCCCGCCAAGAAGTAAACCACTAACCTGACATAAGATTCAAAAGGCTCTTTTAAGAGCCACCCAAATGTTCGCTTAAGCGCTACTTTCCAATCCTGATTAATAACTCTGAGCAAGAAGGCGTTGGTGTTAAAATACGGTTTACATGGGCGACTAACCGTAGCTATTTCTTCAAGATTAAATTGTACATTTGCCATCAACCAGTAAAATGTCACATTACTACATTCCTTTTCCAAGACAAGAATATTGATTATTGATGTGACAATTAGCCACATTACTATTGTGGGAAGATTTTTGCGGGAGCTAGTTTCATATTTCCACCATGTTTTAAACTTTGACATTGCAAATGAACTGCGGCAAACTACCTATTGGATTAACAACAAACATTTCATGTCTCAAAGGATCTACCTTTTTGTTGACAGATCAACGCATATTATAGCCTACTCTTATCTCTTGCTGACAGTTCTGTGTAGTCACATTCGGTTGAGTGACCTACATTTTTGGCTGCAAGTAATTTTGGGACTATTTGAACAGTAAGGACGTTAAATAGCAATTGCACTCATAATGATCGTAATGTCTGAAATGTAACTTGTTGAAACCTGCCGGTAAACTTTTGGATGGTTGGGGCGCTAATCCCAAGCTCCTTGTTAAATTGTTACTCAATTATATAAAAACATTAGGATACTGCTTCACTTCCAGTGTGTTAATAGCACCATTAAACGTTTCCTACAAAACGTATAGTTTAATGATTGACATTGTTCAGTAGTTTGTGAGTTGGTAAACCAGGATAATTTACAAAGTCGCCCTCCATCAACTAGAGCGTTGAGTAGGATACAGTAATGCCACCGGATAATATAAGAGCATTAATAGCAAGGCCTACACGGTTGTAGAACAAAATTAAGGGGAAGCTTCTTTGAGAATATGTGGGTGGCTCTTAAAAGAGCCTTTGGGGGTTGGAGAGGAGGTTCGTCTAACCGCCGAAGCCGTACAGAGTGCGGCCCTGCCTCTTCAGGGCGTAGACCACGTCCATGGCGGTGACGGTCTTCCTCTTGGCGTGCTCGGTGTAGGTGACTGCGTCCCGGATAACGTTCTCCAGGAACACCTTCAGGACACCGCGGGTCTCCTCGTAGATCAGACCGGAGATACGCTTCACACCACCGCGACGAGCAAGACGGCGGATGGCGGGCTTGGTGATGCCCTGGATGTTATCACGGAGCACTTTGCGGTGACGCTTAGCGCCTCCCTTTCCGAGCCCCTTTCCGCCTTTGCCGCGTCCAGACATGTTTCAGGGACTTGAGGAAGCGTATGAATACCGCTGGAGTGGCGCGCCGGCTTTATAAAGGCTTGCTGAGGACCGTGAGACGAAGGGCGGGAGCTCCAATACAGACCCCGCCCATCGTCTCCACTCATATGTTAATACAAAACAATCAACCATAATAATACTAGGCCTATCCTACTTGTAATAAACCAGGCGGGCTTTTATATTTCGTCATTCATTAAATACCAAATCAAGGAAGTCTATCTAAAAATGTACCCGGTCGATTATTTCCACATACGTTTGATATTTTAAATATCATACATAAACACAAATATATTTTCCATCACGTGATACATACGTCTTTACTTACTTTCCATCACGTGATATGGCTTTACAAGAGTAGGCTATTAATTATGCTGATTTAAGCATGCTCCATCTTATCTGTTTCAGTAGACCTACTGGTATGGTCATGGTTGACCCTATTTCTGAGTTGATACGAGTCATAAATATACATTTCACCGATATTAATTAATCCCGCTGACAAATACCCTGATTAGATAAACTTATCAAAACTCGAGCCGAGTAGTCATATAGACCTACACCTTGACGTTTTGACGTAAATCAAAGAATATAGGAAACGCCTATGTTGATAAACAAGATGGTCATGCTTTAGGGAACAATTGTCTGGCTCTTAAAATACCCTTGGGGTCTGATTTATTTATTGGTGGTTGGTCGATCGTAATGCTAAAATTCTTTGGTTTATTTAATTTTTGACCATGCATCCGCATATCCCCTGAGCAATAATTGTAAGCTTAGCTTGATGTGGACAGCATAGGCCTATGGTGCGACTTCATAATAGTCTGTCGGACTGAAAGGCCTATTTAACCTAATTCTATCTAGGACGCCTTCACGTTATTCAACCAAAGTACCGTTATCCTAAAATGGTGAAAACAAGTATCCAGATGTCTCAAACCAGCCAACCAAGATGTTCCCTCCATAGTAATGTGGCTTACGGTAAATTATTGTTTTTATACGTCCGATCTAAATGTATCTTGGCTCATCCTGATGAAGACAGTTAAGTTAAAATAGTCGCCCTTATAAACTTTATTTTAAAGGCACCCAGTGCAACTTTATGTAAACATTCAATGAAAAATAAACATTCAATTTCTAGTCTTTTTTACACGTAGTAAGTTTCAATAACTCCATACCATTACATATCGACATTCAAGGAGCAAAGATGAGACGTCGTTGTGTGGTGAGAACTGATAGAAAATCGTAAACAACAACAATCGCCGGTGGGGAGAAGCCATTTTTCCATTGACTGGAAGCCTGCTTTATTTATTGTAGGTTACAAAAAAATAAAGAAAATGGCGGCGTTGTTGTTATCGATTTTGTATCAGTTCTCACCACACAACGACGTCTCATCTTTGCTGCTTAAATGTCGGTATGTAATGGGATGGAGTTATTGAAACTTACTACGTGTAAAAAAGACTAGAAATTGAATGTTTATTTTTAAGCCTGGAAAGTTGCACTGGGTGCCTTTAACAGTGTGGACTGCCTTCTCGCTCATACAGATATTAATCAGAAACAGGAAAGTAGCACTTTAGGGAACATTTGAGTGGCTCTTAAAAGAGCCTTTGGGTTCTGAAGGCAGGTTGGTCGTTTACTTCTTGGCGGGCTTCTCAGTCTTCTTGGGCAGAAGAACGGCCTGGATGTTGGGCAGCACACCGCCCTGGGCGATGGTCACGCCACCGAGGAGTTTGTTGAGCTCCTCGTCGTTGCGGACGGCCAGCTGCAGGTGGCGAGGGATGATGCGGGTCTTCTTGTTGTCGCGGGCGGCGTTTCCAGCCAACTCCAGGATCTCAGCGGTCAGGTACTCGAGCACCGCCGCCAGGTAGACGGGAGCTCCGGCACCGACGCGATGAGCATAGTTGCCTTTGCGGAGAAGCCTGTGCACACGGCCGACGGGGAACTGGAGTCCGGCACGGGATGAGCGGGTCTTCGCCTTGGCTCTTGCTTTTCCGCCGGTTTTGCCTCTTCCAGACATATTGATTTAAATTCTGGTGAAATTCAAAGTATAATGCTTCAACGAGCACGCCGGCCTATATAATCAGTGAGGTCCGTGCTCATTGGCCGACTCAGACTTGAAAAGGATTGACCAATCACAGAAGAATACATTCCCGCCCAAGAGGTAGCGCTAGTAGTCAAGTCGAAAGCTTATAGCCCCCCATTGAAATGGAAAAGATGAAACAGATATAAAATATATAGGCTAATTATTATGGTTCAGCAAATGTGGAACTGAAGGTTAGGTTTACGTTTACATTTAGATCATTGATGCAGTGTGTCAAACTACCGTGTTGGCTAATGCCAACTAAATTGATTACATTAGATTAATTTGCCTGTGTCCTTCTGCAATCATGGATAAACGTGGAAGTAACACCCCTCAGGTTATGTACATTTAAAAGAATCTTCCAATATAGGCTATTTTAGAGGTTGAACATCTTATAACCTACTAGATACCGCAGATGTAATCACTTTAAGAGTAAGTTTCAATCGTGATAGAAGTTAATTATAAAGTTTGTGCGATCAGAATAGAGGTACGAGAAACGTTCTTTAGATATTTTGGTGGCTCTGAAAAGAGCCTTTGTTGGGGTGGCAGACGGAGTAGGTTTAGGCGCGTTCTCCGCGGATGCGGCGGGCCAGCTGGATGTCTTTGGGCATGATGGTGACCCTCTTGGCGTGGATGGCGCACAGGTTGGTGTCCTCGAACAGGCCGACGAGGTAAGCCTCGCTGGCCTCCTGAAGAGCCATGACGGCGGAGCTCTGGAAGCGGAGGTCGGTCTTGAAGTCTTGAGCGATCTCCCTCACCAGGCGCTGGAAGGGCAGCTTGCGGATCAGCAGCTCGGTGGATTTCTGATACCGACGGATCTCCCTCAGGGCCACGGTCCCGGGCCTGTAACGATGGGGCTTCTTCACGCCACCGGTTGCCGGGGCGCTTTTGCGGGCAGCCTTGGTGGCGAGCTGCTTCCTGGGCGCCTTGCCACCGGTAGACTTACGAGCGGTCTGCTTGGTTCTTGCCATTTCGTCGTTTCAGAAATTGTGTGAAGCATGTAGCAGTTGATCGAAGTTTATATAGCCTGCTCCGGAAAGCCCGCCCCGGAAAGCCCGCCCAAAGCTGATAGGTCATTTGACAAGAGCTGATGTCCCGCCTTCAATATGACAGTTCAATTCAATTTTTGAACCAAATAACGGTTTTCTGGCAGAGCGCGCTATTGACTTTCTCTTCAGTTCTCTTTGGGGCATTTGAAAACACATTTGAGCGCGGATTTTTTTCATTCTGTACCTAACCAATTTGGAACATATCTGTATATTTATTTATAAAAAAATATTTGCTAGGTATCATTTAGTTAATAGATAATGGAAAAGTAATAGTAGATTTATGAGGGTGGAAAAATTAGGTGAAACTCTGTGCTGGTCCTATTTGATAACATTTGATCAAATCGTTTGTTTAAATATTATTATATGATTAGTTTAATTGGATGTTGGAGCGAGTGGCACCCATCAGAGAGGACGCACATGCATTGTCTCACTATTAAAGTGCAAACTTTAAGTGTATCACATTTTTCTGCCACCCAATGAGGACCAATACAATACCCTTGGTCTCAGCTGCCGTGCCCATATCCCGGGTTCGGGACAATAACTCCAGGAGCAGAATGAATGTTGGCCGCCTGGGGTAGGAATGGTGTTCAGGACTACATGTCATCCTGGGTTTAAACTTTTGAGTAGCCGTAGGACAATGGCCATATGATATTTCAACAACCTAGATTCCTGATTTGAGATATAGTATGAGAGCAATGCCGTTACACTTCTATAATCCAAATACCAACTTCAATCTTAGTATATTATAAACATTATATAATTCATTCATTTTTCATGCCACACACTTCTGTATTAGTAATGACAAAATAAGGAGGATCAGGGTGCATGTCAACGGACGTGTAGAAAAAAGGCATTATGACCGTAGCCGTCCTTTTGAAATGTAAAGGATTGTTACGTATCGCAGATTCTGGCAACCTTTCAATAACTTTCACAATTGCATTGTTGATCACGCAAAAAAAACGTACCGCGTGGATATCCCTCTGTAAGAGAGAAATTAGGACAGGAGAGTAGGAGATGCTACAAGAGTGGACAGAACATTTGCTCTTAAAGTTGAGTGGTTGGCTCTTAAAAGAGCCTTTTTGATGGAACACTTGGGTGATCTACTTCTTCTTGGATGCCGCCTTCTTGGCGATCTTGGGCTTGGCTGCCTTCTTTGCAGGAGACTTCTTAGGCACGGGCTTTGCTGCCCTCTTAGGGCTCTTGGCGACCTTCTTCGGGCTCTTGGCCGGTGCCTTCTTGGCAGCAACTGGCTTCTTTACCTTTTTCGGGGTCGCCTTCTTAGCCGACACAGGCTTCTTAGCAGCGGGCTTCTTGGCTTTCTTTGGGGTAGACTTCTTAGCGGCAGCAGGTTTCTTGACTGCGGGCTTCTTCACTTTAGGTGCAGCAGCCTTCTTAGCGGCTGGCTTCTTCGCCTCCTTGCTGACTTTGAAGGAACCGGACGCTCCGGTGCCCTTGGTCTGGATCAGAGTACCCTTTGCCACTAAGCTCTTCACGGCGACCTTGACACGGGAGTTGTTCTTCTCCACGTCATAGCCGGCAGCGGCTAAGGACTTCTTCAGTGCGGGCAGGGAAACTCCGCTGCGCTCTTTGGAAGCAGACACAGCCTCGACGATCAGCTCGCCGACACTGGGTCCGACCTTCTTCGGCTTGGCTGCCGTCTTCTTCTTCGTTGCTTTGGCCGGTGCGGCGGCAGCAGCTGCGGTAGGTGCGACTTCAACCATCTTCGCGAGTAGTTCTGGTACAAAGGTCTGAATTAGAGTTGTGTCTGACCGGCGCCGGTGGGCTGTCCTTATACACAATATGAGAACCGTAGAGACTCAACCAGCGAAGGGTTTCTCGGTCAGGAGGAAATATGGTCTCATTTGTGTTTCCTCCTTCGTTGTATGTGGATACAATTGTCACACTATTTCAATATTTGACACGTATATTTAACAAACTACAAGAAGACATGTTACATTTCAAACGTGCCGAGTTGTAGGCTCCATGGATATCGGGAATACTTCTAAAAACGCTTATATTGCGATGTGTCATGGTTATGATACAACGAAGACTTCTTTGAGATGCCTTTTTTATTAATGCCGTAGCACTTTAATAATGAGGACAGTGCTTTTTCATATACTTGTGACATCTGACAAACGTTTGGCAGTGATCAATATGTCATTAGTGTCTGTTGCTTTGGTTTAAATTTACGAATAGTGTGGCTGGTAAACACACGCGTCAGTAGAGGCTTGCGATGCCGCAGCAGGACAATCAGACACGTGAACGTCTGCCTTGTTCTAAAATAGACTCATTTAACAAATTTGTTAGAAATGTTACAAAATGATTTATTATTTGTATCGACTGTACAAGTAGTTCATTCCGTGGTGCTTTCTGTCCCCAGTCTAACTTGGCGTCTGTCATATCCTGCATCGTTTGAGAGAGATAGGCTATTTATGGGTTGAGGGACAACTGCATTTTATTGTTAGGCAGGCCTACTTGTACTTTGCAATGATAATACGATTGAATCCCATCTAATTGAACGACTTTTTGTTGTGCAATATATTTTTCCATAGAAACTATAAAAAAACATTAGCATTTAGCAGACGCTATTATCCACAGCGCCTTACAGCCATTCATATCCCCATTCTGGGTGTGTTGCCTTGCTCAGGGACCTCTCGACAGCAGTATATAAATTACTGAATAGGTTAACCAGACCATTTTGATTAAATTGTAGCCTATAACAATAAAGTATTCTTTTTTGTAATTATGCTTGTTATATCAGTATGATTTCAGATGGTGTAATAGATGAGATGTACTTTATTCGTCCCATTTGGGGACTTTTAATGATTGTGTATCACAAACAGTAGCCTATATTAAAAAGGTTGGAAACTTAATTGTATAAAAAATATATCTACAGAGAGAAATTTGAATGTTCGAGTTAACACTTGCAATACATTCAATTATACATACTCTGGATGGCAGCATTTAATGTTGGCTTCATACATGAAGAGTAGAAATACGAATCCACAAGTTCAGAAAACGCTACAAAACTGTTTTTGAGTAAAGAAAATTATATCCAAACTCACAATACTGTAGAGTGAAATCCAACTGCATATCCGTGACCTATTCAAGTTAGACTCATACAACACACAACCCTATAAAATAAGCGACCACAATGTGTACATTTCGAGAACAGGACAATATAATACAACAAATAGACCATGTGGCGTGTCAGGGTTGCATGAATATGACAATCAAAGCCTTGCAAGATATGTAACATTAGAAGATGGTTAAAAATGACATGAAAAGTGGCACGAAACTACGTCCAGTTGCAATTACTACATTATAACCCCAGACAATTAATAATACATATTGTTGAATAGAAGAGTTCCTAAAATGTACGATTTCTGTCAATGTTCAGTTTGTGTGTGATTGTTTGAACTCGTATTCAAACACTTATTGAAAATAAATAGCCGCAGGACGGGGTGTTCTAGGCAGGAGGTCGGGACATCTTATCCTCGGTTACCCCCAAAGTTGTGATGCCTGAAACCCTTTTACCTATGGGGGCCGTTTACAATCTTTTCCTGCTGAGAAACACTTTAGCTCTCTGTCAGCTTTTCAACATACGCCTTATATAATTATCTATATTTGTTATCGAAATCTTAAATTCCAAACTAAATCCTAAATCTACATTAGACATCCAAATCTTACATCTAAATTGACATCCTCAATCTAAATCAACATTTTATATCTGAATCTAAATCTTAAATGCGTACAGATGCTAATTATATACTGATTTGATTCTGACTCCTAACCAGTCCTATTTCAGAGGTGGCATCACGTGCATTGGGTGGACAGCAGTCTATTTGACATCTAGCTCATTTTAATCGGGAGAAATAGCGGTTAGGACAGCATAATGGGACGTGCGGTTGCAGCTGGGATAACAGCAGCTCTGCAGGTCAGATCTACTGGGACAGCCAATTCATCTCACACTGCTGTGGCATCGGTACGTTCCTTAACATCATTGGTATTGAAAGGTCCATGGCAGTCCTCTCGCCCCGGGTGTGGGTAGTTCTCAGGACAACTAGTATGAGCAGGGCTGCCTTAGAAAAACATGATATAGGCTAATGTAACCCATATTGAATTATTATACCAAGAAAAATAATTGTGTGCGAGTGTGTGTTGGATGATGGCTGGTGTAAGCAGCCTCACCTGGAGGAGTCTGACTGGACTCTGGGGCTGCACACACCTGTTGCACATTGAGAAATCGGTGTGCACAGGTTAGACCAGCCATCACCGCACACACATTGGGGCCTACTCTTACATGCAGCGGAGAGCCCATGGCTTACACAGTGAGCAAGCATTAGAATGATTTTGATTGAATTCACTTTAACATGGCTCACTACAGATAAATGTATGCTATCTGTATGAAAAAAATACCCTTTAATTATTTAACCAACATCCATTTCCTCTTTCATTCTGTTTAGGTATCAATGCTGCCATGGCGACTACATCACAGAGATTGGTAAAATGTTCTAAAATTGGGAATGTATTTACAACTGGTAAATTAGTCCAAAAGTTTACAATATTATATATTGTAGCGACCGTGTTCAGTGGGCCACAAGGGATCCGGGATCCTGGGTCCTCCGCGGCACTGACACTATGCCGGATCTGTTTGGAGAACGTTGGAAACTTCTCATCCGAGAAGTTTGTGTATCGTGTGTAGCCCGTTTCCACTGCAGGGTGCGGAACGGATCGGATCGCAAAGGTGCGGATCGGGTCGCGTTTCCACCGCCAAAAGTGGGCGTGACCCGGACTTTGCCGCACCCATTCCGGCCTCGTTCTCGGGACTCCTCCGTTGGGGTACCGAAAACGAGACGAGACGCCTGAAAGGGCCCCGGGAAATTCTAGCTACACACCCCCTCCGTTGATTGGTCGACAGAATCATCACTTCCGGGTGACGCGGGGATAAAAACAAACAAACAGTAGCCTCGAGGTATTATTCTTTACAATTAACATGTCGCGTAAAACGCTTGCTTGGGCGAACAAGGAGGTGGAGACGTTCGTCTGCATTCTTGGGGAGGAAGAAGTTGTTTACGATGTTTACGTAGCTGCCGCGGCGATCGACATCCGGCCTACCACAAAGGGTACTGTCGGCAGTGGAAACGCGACCTCGGAACTGAGCTGGGCCCCGTTTCCCGAAAGCATCTTTAGCCTAAGTGGATCGCAGAGTGGGTCGTACGAGCATCGTACAGTTTTCACACCGTTTCCCGAAAGCATCTTTGGTAACGAACGTCTTGAAAACGCTCACGAGTCACGAGTAGCTAACGAGTGCTCCAGGGTACTCGTAGGACGCTAAGAGCCTCGTTAGCCTACTATAGCCTCAGTGGCGCAACCAGCGGACATTCCTAGTATTGGATGCGTTTTATTTTAACACATTGGTAATGGTGTATCACGTGCGTCTGAGCCTAATGTGGGCCATTATGTTCTTAGTTTGAGAGAGACAGTCCAGGAAATGTTTGAGCAGGCAGGGCACTTAAAATGTGTGAGAGAAAGTGGGGGGGATTTGTGCAGACTGACATAGGCTACTCATAAAACGTAGCATAAAATAATGTAAAAAAAAAAAAAAAATTATATATATAAAAAAAAAATGCAAAGGAGCAGGCAAAAGGCTGGGATATGGTGGGGATTGGTCACGTTGACGGGAATGTTTAGTGACATGTGCCGCTAAACATAGATGCCTCCTGCCTACTTTTCACATAGACCCCATACATTTCCTATTAAAAATGGCTTATTGCTAAATATCATTTATGGTTTGTCAATTTTGTACTAGGTGGTACTCATTAGACACACCCAAGGATACAATTATTTGTCGCACCTACAATTTAATTGAATATTTTAAAGAATCCCTTTCATTTCCTATGGAAAATAGCTTTTTACTCCATAGCTTCCTGCATGGTATGGCACCAAAGCCCCCCAAACCATTACAGAACTGTTCTAGGAGGTGCTTAGTAGACATACACAATTGATATTTGTTGCACCTACAATTTTATTTCCTCTTTTAAGAACTGACGGAGGTAGTGGGCATGTAGGGTTGCGCCCCGTGCCCACTACCTCCGTCAGTCAACGGACGTGGGAAGGCGTGGCTGACGAGTAGTCTTTGCAGAGGCATCCGTCAGCCAATCAAATCGCTTCGCCGGGTTCTTCCCGCTTCTTCCTGCTTGTTGCGATGCAAGATGACCCGCTTTCCCACTTTGCAGTATCGTCAGAGCCCGAGTCGCGTCACAGTGCTTAAATTTGCATACGTGATCTGATTGGATGACGGATCCGTCACTGCCGAAAAAGTTGAAAATTTTTCAACTTCTTGACTGACGCCTCGTGCCCACTGCACCGTCAGTCAACGGACGTGGGAAGGCGTGGCTGACGGATGGGGGAGTAGTCTTTGCAGAGGCATCCGTCAGCCAATCAAATCGCTTCGCCGGGTTCTTCCCGCTTCTTCCTGCTTGTTGCGAGGCAAGATGACCCGCTTTCCCGCTTTCCAGTATCGTCAGAGCCCGAGTCGCTTCACAGTGCTTAAATTTGCATACGCGATCTGATTGGATGACGGAACCGTCGCTGCCGAAAAAGTTGAACATTTTTCAACTTTCTGACGGTGGCGAACGCTCCAACTGAACGGACGGATCCACAATGCATTGCGCGTCCGTCCCCATTCAAAGTCAATGGGCAACGGTCAACTGACGGAGGTAGTGGGCACGGGGCGTGAGCCGAACGCCTCGTGCCCACTGCACCGTCAGTCAACGGACGTGGGAAGGCGTGGCTGACGGATGGGGGAGTAGTCTTTGCAGAGGCATCCGTCAGCCAATCAAATCGCTTCGCCGGGTTCTTCCTGCTTCTTCCTGCTTGTTGCGAGGCAAGATGACCCGCTTTCCCACTTTCCAGTATCGTCAGAGCCCGAGTCGCGTCACAGTGCTTAAAGTTGCATACGCGATCTGATTGGATGACGGAACCGTCGCTGCCGTCTGACGGTGGCGAACGCTCCAACTGAACGGACGGATCCACAATGCATTGCGCGTCTGTTCAAAGTCAATGGGCAACGGTCAACTGACGGAGGTAGTGGGCACGGGGCGGAAGGCTCCAACGGAACGGACGGATCCACAATGCATTGCGCGTTCGTCCCCATTCAAAGTCAATGGGGATCAGTCAACGGACGGAGGTAGTGGGCACGGGGCATAAAATACATTTCTTTCTAGATGCGATGCGTTTTTGCGGGAGCCAATCACCAAGCTGGCTTCCCCCCCATGCGCTATTGGCTGGTTTAACACAATGGCGACAGGGAAGCGACGGCAAGCAGCCAATTACGTTCAGAGTTATTTGAACTAGGCCCATTGATCACGCATATTGAACAAAATGACAGCAGCCTCCCTAGACCAACGTGCATTCTACGATTGGGCTTGGTCTGGCAGTATCCGGGTTAATCCTATGTGATAATCGCCGCCAAACTTTCCTTCATAAATATGCAGAGATCAACTGAAATATATAAACGTATTAATCAGACATACTATCCCAGTTGTGTCATAAAAATGTACGCATGTCGATAAAGGGGAGGTATCTAGTTGGTTCTCTACACACCAAGTACAGCAATGTTACTACCAAGTAACATTGTGTACATGTCAGAAATCGTAGTTATATATTAATGACCTAATATGTTGCATTTACAATTCACGTCAGATTTAATTTTAGCATTATACAATTTCCCCATCATTTAAAGATTAGGAAGAAGCATCTCATATGGATGTGAGTGGCTCTGAAAAGAGCCTTTGGTTTTTAGTCGTTATCAAGTGTCAGGTAGTTTAACCGCCGAAGCCGTACAGAGTGCGGCCCTGCCTCTTCAGGGCGTAGACCACGTCCATGGCGGTGACGGTCTTCCTCTTGGCGTGCTCGGTGTAGGTGACAGCGTCACGGATGACGTTCTCCAGGAACACCTTCAGGACACCGCGGGTCTCCTCGTAGATCAGACCGGAGATACGCTTCACACCGCCACGACGAGCAAGACGGCGGATGGCGGGCTTGGTTATGCCCTGGATGTTATCACGGAGAACTTTGCGGTGACGCTTAGCGCCTCCCTTGCCGAGCCCCTTTCCTCCTTTGCCACGTCCAGACATGTTTCAGTAGTGGTTAGCTGTTGAGAATGATTACTACGTTGAGTCGCAGTGAGTAAATAGGGTAGTTGCGGACCTAAGTGAGAGCAACGGGGCGCGCAAATTACGCGGCTCAGTAGATAGAGGGAAATGCTTTGATTAACTTCATTATACGGCTACGCCTTCGATTATGTAATTGTAAAATATATTTAAAGGATTGAAGGTGTTAGATACCAGACCTACATGAGTCACGTATTAACGTTCAACACAAACCTAAAATAGCAATAACAGGGTATAACATAACGAGCAGTTATATGTCTGCAATACGAGTCGGTTATGATTAAATTGTAAATACTACCAATGGTTTCGAGTGGGATGTATTTGTGACATTGACTACTCGGTTTAGCATTAATTTATTGGAAGGCTCAGCGCCTCCCATCACCCTCTATTTATAACTAGTTTAGCTTCGGCTCACTCGTTTACATCATAGGCCTACAATATATAACGGACATAAGACAATGTTTGGAACTATGCTATGCCTATATACGTATGGTTAATGAATGTATTTATTTTCGGGTTGTTGTGAAAGCTAGATTCGGATCGATTAATCTATCATGGAGAGGATTGTCTCTTAACGTATAGTAGGGTGGCTCTTAAAAGAGCCTTTGGGTTCTGAAGGCAGGTTGGGGGTTTACTTCTTGGCGGGCTTCTCGGTCTTCTTGGGCAGAAGAACGGCCTGGATGTTGGGCAGCACACCGCCCTGGGCGATGGTCACGCCACCGAGGAGTTTGTTCAGCTCCTCGTCGTTGCGGACGGCCAGCTGCAGGTGGCGAGGGATGATACGGGTCTTCTTGTTGTCCCGGGCGGCGTTGCCAGCCAACTCCAGGATCTCAGCGGTAAGATACTCGAGCACCGCCGCCAGGTAGACGGGAGCTCCGGCACCGACGCGATGAGCATAGTTTCCTTTGCGGAGAAGTCTGTGCACACGGCCGACGGGGAACTGGAGTCCGGCACGGGATGAGCGGGTCTTTGCCTTCGCCCTGGCTTTGCCACCGGTTTTACCTCTTCCAGACATGATACTTTAAATTGCTTGAATAATTCAGAGTGGCCGGTAATCCTCCCTTGTAAAGTATTTAATGATATCTAGGACTCTGCTCATTGGCCAGCTCAAACGTGAAAGAATGGACCAATCACGGTAAAATGCATAAATTACCTCCACGCCCAGGAGGAGCGATGAAGTCAACATTGGGACGGATCAACTTTAAGGGCAAATCCAATTTCTGGAACATTTTGTTTGGCATACATATCCTACCTACACCCAACTTCGATGTTTTACAATTATTATTTTATATTTATTAATGTAAACTTAACCATGATGACTGGTAATGCATTGCAGGAACATTTTGGGTACAAATTATTCTTTTGCGAGTTAACACGTAGTATTTTGATGTGTTAACGTAATAAAAATGAAGACGTTCATTTCTATTTTCTGGTTGTGGCTAATGTATCAAGGCAGTCTTTCATATTCATGAGGTTAAAGGAGACATATTATGGTGTTTTCCCAACAAGTAAACATAGTTTTTTTGAGTTCCAAAAAAACATGTTTTTGTATCTGTTTGCTGGAGATAGCTTTTAGGAAAAACAATATCGGCTACCGCTATTCCCCTCTGTTTCGGTCCCTTCAGAATGCGCTGTTTCTGGTGTCTGTAGCATTGATGCAAATGAGCTGCTGCCCATAGACCAATGAGCTGTCAGACTGAACCACAGCATTGAGGAGAAGGGATTGTTGCCGTTTGCTGACTCCTGGAGCTCTATATCTCTATAATATAATATAATGTAGGAGATCGTAATGAAATGAAGACGGAGACTTGATTTCCGGTGAAAATACCACGAGAAGGATTTATTTCCCCAAACACAGAAACCACGCACAGCCAGAGGTGCGTTCCTTAAGTCATGCGTCGCACCACCCAGGTGGGTCTCACGCCCCCTTCCCTTAAAAGGCGCACGAACCATACATCATACACATAGTGAATTACGATACCGCTACAGACACCCCCCCCAGAATTCACTCTCCCGAACAGTCAAGGCCAACGGGGAGGAGCCCTGAGTGAGCACCCGCCCGAAACGACTCAGCGGAACCGGTGCGGGGGCCGAGGGGGCCACAGCAGGCAGCGCAGGAGTCATGAGGCGGTGTGGCTTGGAAACCGGAGGACGACCCCGCCGCGGGGGCAGAGCCAACCCCACGGGCTGGTCCAGATCCAGGTGGGCCGGCTTGAGGCGATCGACCGAAATGTAGTCAGGCCTGCCCCCAATGTCTACTAGGAAGGCCTTGTCACCGGCCTCCAGGACGCGAAATGGACCGTCGTAGGGAGGTCGGAAAAGGCCCCAATGGGCATCATGGCGGATGAACACATACTCCGCCGTCCGCAGGCTGGGCGGCACACAAGCCTTCGGGAGGCCGTGCTGCGAGGTAGGCACCGGCGCAAAACCCCGGACCCTGTCCTGGAGCGAGGTCCGCTCCTGGGCCGCCGACCAGGGAGCTGTGGCGGTGGGGATGAAATCCCCAGGAACCCGTAGTGGCTGCCCGTAAACCAGCTCGGCTGACGAAGCCTGCAGGTCCTCCTTAGGGGCAGTCCGGAGGCCTAACATGACCCAGGGGAGCCTATCGACCCAACCGTCATCCGTAAGGCTGGCCCGGAGTGTAGCTTTCAAGGAGCGATGAAACCGCTCACACAACCCATTAGCCTGTGGGTGATAAGCGGTTGTTCGATGGAGCCGCACACCCAGGCCCCCGGCGACCGCATTCCACAGCTCGGAAGTGAACTTAGGTCCCCTGTCAGAGGAGACATCAGAAGGGGGGCCAAACCGGGTGACCCAGGTGCCTATGAACGCCCGGGCCACGTCAGAGGTCGTAGTGGATGCCAGCGGGACAGCCTCCGGCCAGCGGGTGGTCCTGTCCACCATCGTCAGGAGGTAGCAGAACCCTTGAGAGGGCGGCAGGGGCCCCACCAGGTCCACATGCACGTGGTTGAACCGCCGCTCCGGCACTGAAAAATGCGCCAGCGGAGCAGTCACATGCCGATGCACCTTGGCTCGCTGGCAAACCACGCAGGCCCGAGCCCAGTCCCGAGCCCAGTCCCGAATGTCCTTCTTAAGGCCATGCCAGACAAACTTCCCGGCCACCAGCTTCTGCGATGTCCTCCGCCCAGGATGGGCAAGGCCGTGCACGGCATCGAAAACCTGACGCCTCCAACTACCGGGCACGACCGGCCTTGGCTGTCCAGTGGAGACGTCACACAGGAGCATGGCACCGACGTTCTCGTACTTGATGTCCTCCAAACGGAGTCCCGTGACAGCTGTCCTCAGAGCCTGGACCTCCGGGTCGGAGGCCTGATCACCTGCCATGCTGGTGTAGTCGATTCCCAGGTGGACAGCCCCTGCGATGGCCCGGGAGAGGCAATCAGCCACGTGATTGTCCTTACCCGCCACATGGCGGATGTCTGTTGTGAACTCCGAGATGTAGGCCAGTTGGCGCTGCTGATGGGCAGACCACGGCTCCGAAACCTTCGCCATCGCGAACGTCAATGGCTTGTGGTCCACGAAAACTGAGAATGGCCGAGCCTCCAACAGGAAACGGAAATGCCTAATGGCGAGGTAAAGGCCGAGGAGCTCTCGATCAAAGGTGCTATATTTCCGTTCGCAGGGGCGGAGCTGCCGGCTGAAGAATGCCAGCGGCTGCCAGACGCCGTTCACCCACTGCTCATGCACGGCACCAACAGCATAGTCCGAAGCGTCGGTGGTCAGGGCAATCAGCGCCGCAGGCAAAGGGTGCCCGTGCATTTCCCGATGCCACGAAACTGCATGGGGGGCGGCACCTCCTAGCTTTGGGTCCATACAGGGCGTGGAAATAACACAGGCCTGCAAACTGCTGTGGCTGTCGTCGTGTCGCCGCGGCCACAGCGATGGTGTCCGTCATCTCCAGGTCGACAGTGGTGTGAGCCAATACGGCCGTGCAGCGCTCGCGCCCGGCGGCGAAAAAACGATCCGCCTCCCTAGCCAGAGCCCGAAAGTCTGTGGTGTCGCTGTTGGCTTAAGCTGCCCTGACACGCACTGGCAGCTGCCGCATAAATAAAGCCCGAAATAAAAAACAAGGCCTATTATTCCCCAGGAGATTCAGCATATGATCCATGAGCTCCGATGGTTTGGAGTCCTCGAGGCCATTCAATGCCAGAAGCTGCTCGCCCCGTTCAACCTCCGACAAACAGAAGGTCTCCATCAGGAACCATCAGAGATGCGTGAGAAACAGTTATGGTCTGGCCGGTAGGCTCCGGCGTTAACTGTGTGGGGAAAAAACAGCCGTCTTTAGTAAAGATCAGGGGTCCTGTGGCATGGGCACCGCAAGGCCAAGGTTTGTGGCTTCCCTGGCGATAATACCCGGTAGCTCTGCCACCAAAGCTCCAACCACTGGAAGTGAGGTGGCGGCAGAGACGGGCAATGCTGCTGCCCCGGGCCTCTCCGTTCGGAGAGGGGAAGCCGGGGGGGAACGCCTAGGGAAAACCCAATAGCGACAGCCTGAAAATATACGACACGGGTAGAACATGGGTCCTTCATGCAACCGTTGGTTAATTTCTCCCCTCAAAGAAGCAGAACGCCAGGGGAGGGTCAGAGAATGCAGAGGTGAATTGAATATATTTTTCCTCTAACTGACTACATTTTGTTGTTTCTGGATGCGCTTTTTTTTTTAACAGATTATCTTTTCTTCTTGGTGTCCGATTTACATTTCAGCCCGTTTAATTGGTTTGTTTTGTTTTTAGAAATGGTCAGGTTATGTAACAGTAACAGCACTTCTAGGAGGGTTTTTGACCAGCAACATTGGACGACGAGGAATCAGTCCAAGCAGCTTTGACAAGGAACGATACATTTTTTTAATGTTTCTAACACCTCTATAATATAGGAATGGAACAACCCGTTGGCTGCGACCGTTAAGACGCCAAAATTAGACATGACTTGTCAATGTATCAAACAAATATAATAATATATTTGCATGGTGGGTTTATAGTATTATAGTGATGGGGCATCGCTAATATACTATATACTGTGTAGCTATATTCTTTACATAATAACGTCCCCTGGGGGAGGCGGACAGGGCGGGATATATATATATATATATATATATATATATATATATATATATATATATATATATATATATATATATATATATATATATATATATATATATATATATATATATATATATATATATATATATATATATATATATATATATATATAGACATATATATATATAGACATATATATATATAGACATATATATATATATATATAGACATATATATATATATAGACATATATATATATATATATATAGACATATATATATATATATAGACATATATATATATATATATATATAGACATATATATATATATATATAGACATATATATATATATATATATATATATATATATAGACATATATATATTATATATAGATATATATATATATATATATATATAGACATATATATATATATATATATATATATATATATATATATATATATATATAGACATATATTTTGACATATATTGACATAAATATATATTTTTTCAACTAATAAAAACGGGGGTATTATTATACCTGAGGTCATATCCGTAAACAAGTCCCTGAGCCATGTGAAGTAGAGCGGGAACGTACCACATTACACGAGGGGACATATATTATTAAGACAACTTTTGGTCCGACTCATGTCAACGTGTTTATCATTAAAATGTTGACGTGTTGTTTATTATGTAGTGATTCATGACATATTGTAAGAATATTCCCCTTATAATTCGATGTTATTCGTTATAACATGACGTACAGCTCAAAGTCGCTCCCCTACTGGACAAATGGTTCGTCCTCGTACTTAGAGGCCAGCTGGAGAAGCGAGGACCTTTAAACGACAAGGAACACAGCAGACCGTCCGGACTTAATCCAACGCGTTGGATTAAGTCTCCCTTAACGGAGACCTTAGTAAGGTACGAGGCTGTTTTGTTCATATATAATGTCACCATTCTATATTTATAATCGTCACTTTGTAGGGTTCTGCGGCAACTTCCTGGTAGTTTTCTAGTAAAACCAGATCTGTGTTGTTGTGCGGTAATGACCTCGAAAGCCTCTCGACTTGAAATGTTGATATTGACACCGATTTTCCTGCATTTTATTTGAAAATAATCTGTTTTGTTTGAAAATGGAATGTGTTACATGACTGCTGTGCACTGCACATGAAGACATGACATTACAACATTCACCCAATTAAACGTATCACCGAGCCTGCAGGTCCTAGCAGTGGAGTTGTTGTGTTACATTTATAGATGTGTGTATGTTTACATTAATAGATGTGTTGTTGGTCTCATCGTGCAGGACTCGGCTCTGCTCGTCTTTGTTCGAGTGTTTATCGTTCGTTGCTTTGACACGAGAGCTCTTGTTTTGATTCTGCTGCTGAGCGTCACGTGTTCTTATGAGGGACGTGCTCGTGCACCAACGAGATCCCGCATCAGGGGGAAGGACGGATGGCTTAAGCCAATGGGGAATTTATTCGTAGTTTGGTCCCGCCCCCTCATTGAGTTAACCTAACCTCTATGGATGGATGGGCTGAATAGATACACGATCACATGCAGTCTGCATATGATGCAGTGGAAAATTAATGGTTTCTTATGCGGCAATCCAACTAAGAAATATATATGTATTATAATTATTCCAACTGCTGCAAGCTCACCAAGGCAGAATGCATTTAACATTACTAATGGCCCTGATATTGAAAATGAGTTGGAATAATTATAATATATATATATATATAATGCTAATATATATATGACAGATTATTGATTGTCAGGATTGTTGTAAGGATGTGTGTGCCTGTCTGTCTGACACACACAAAAAACACACACACACACACACACACACACACACACACACACACACACACACACACACACACACACATGTATGTGTGTGAGACAGACAGAGACAGAGGGGGGTAGGGTACTTGTTCAATACAAGGGAAGAGTCCCTCAGTCCCCCCCGACCCCCTGACTCGGTGCATCACTATCTTTAACCCAGGCTTTAAAGATAGCGTCCCAGTGGGCTGGCATCTCGCACCGCAGATTGCTGACCGCAGGAACACCCAAAGTCTTATGCCGGTCCCAGTGGATAAGAATAGCTTGTGACGGTGTGGAGATACTATGACAGAGGAGGTAGACCCTTATGTTAGGGTTAAGGTCTCTTAAGGTTATAGGAGGCTTATTATATGGTATTAATTAGACTAATAGCTTCACTGCTGGCCTGCTCAGCTGTGTCTGACTGAGACACGAGATGACCTAGTTTTGAGTAGTGCTTTTATCAGAACGTGGTTGCATCACAGCCTCATAACTAAATGCATTTTAACGGTGTTATTGAACTAAAATCGGAGTCTTAATGTGGTCCATGTGCAGGTGTAGTGTCAGGGAGAGTGAAAGGCTCTTTTATGTAACAGGATCTCTTGACGGTTTGTTGCGGCTATGAGGGCCGCGTTGCCATGGAAACAGGTTTTGTGTCAGACAGCACAGGTGGGCCCCAACGTCTGCCTAGTAGTCCTAGTGTGTGTGAAGTCGTTGTCTTGTTAAACAGAATTGTGTGCCAACCCAATGTTTCCTCCACTGTAAGTGTAGGATCCACTTTGAGGCGGTTAAAGTCTTGCAGGTTTGAGATGTAAAACAGAACAGTTACCGTGACAACAAGACTTGAGAGTTTGGGTTTTGTTTTCCTCAAATTGACCTTGTTGGTTCTAGACTTGGCTAAAGTAAGAGGTGGAAAAGTATCACTTTCAAACGTTCGAGTGGAAGTAGACAAATTGGACAACTTTTATAGTTGTCCAATAACAATAAAGCGCTTTGTACTACGAATGGAGACATAAAGGTTCTCGTAAACTTGTCAATAAGAAAATCTGATTCTCATTTGAAATGCAACTGCTCAGTGACGACTACACAAACTCTGTGGACCTTGAGACACAACATCCGTTATCTAGAGACTGTGTTCCACCAAGTAAATAATCAGATCGATCTTCACCTAACCCTCTGGAGCCCCAAGAACCCCCACCACCATGCTCTACTAAGCGTTGACGACTTCACCAAACTTGTCTTAAACTTCTTGTCCCCCAATCCTTGAATCAATCCTCCCTCTCATTCCAGGCTGTGCAGACTTGGATATGTTTACCTGAGAGTTTAGAAGTGATTGGTTGCATTGGAAACTTCCAACTGAACACAATAGGGTTCATAGACCCCTTAATCGTTTACAAACCATGGTTATGTAGGCATAGTGCGGCGCGATGAGGCAACACCAGTGGGACAAAATGCAATGGTTTGGTAATGTGTGCAAGAAGGGCACTAACCATCAAAGATCATGAATCTGACCACAAATACAAATTGACGTTAAAAATTGGTGGGTTGATTTCCAGATCTGTGTGTAGTTAGTGAGTAGTTAGTAGAATTTAGCAACCGGCCCAATGTTAAGTGGATAGGCATGTGTGCACGATTTTCCTTGAGTAACATAGCATGTACACTAGACCAGGGGTCTTCAACATTTTCCAGGCCAAGAACCCCCAAACTGATGGAGAGATGGAGCGGGGACCCCCTACTTATATATTGTATAAAATGGTGTTTTATATTAAACTGGTCCATTAGTGCCATTTATAAATGTATAAGTATGAATAAGAGAACACTGATTAGTCGACCAGTGTATGATAATAAATCGATATTATAAAGTGTTTACTTAGATGTTTTAATGAAGTTAGAACACGTCTGATCTTCTGAGAGCAGCCACCGCCATCCCAGAGAAAGACGTGTAAGTGTATCGTTTTTAACACTTAAAAAACTCATCAAAAACTAAATGGCAATGAGGTTTTATTAAACCCTGGTAGGATAAAAGCAGTCTGAGGAAACCATGGCTCCAAATTCACGGCAGGTCACTGGGTTCGGACATCGAAGGCATAACTGCTCCAAGGCTTTGTTAAGGGGACATGGTTTGAGGAAAATTGTGGACCTGACAGCAGGCCGGCTCTATCTCCAGCCCACAAGTCCCTGGGCGCTAACAACAACACTATCTGTGGTCTCGCACAGAGCGTCAAACAGCGTGCCAGGAACTCAAGTGTTCTGTCCTGAAATCCTCCCCAGGCAATGCCAATCGTAGGCATGAGGCGGTTGTGATGTCGTATGAATGCCTCGTCTGCCTAAAGCTGTTTCCTCACACCGGTTGTTGTGAGCCGTTGGTGGTCCTGCTGTTATGGTGTAGATCCAAAGGCCTGGTGGTCTGTGTGTCATGGGTTTGATTCTTAAAACCAAACCCATGACACCCAGTCATTTTGATGCTGCCCAGAGTTTTAATTACGTTTATAAAGTCTGATGATTATCTGAATGAATGGGGAATAACGGCGCATTTGTTTCCCAATTCACACACATATTTCTAATGACAGTCTGTAAAAAAAAGTCTGGAGAAAAATACATCTGAAATTGTGTATGAAATGAAAGTGGAAAGTCTCTCTATTCCTGTTGGTCCAGTGAATATGGTGATATAACTCCAGCATAAACTCCCAACCCTACTATAATTTAAGGCAGCTCTCTTTGTTGTATACGGGGAATGGGTTAACCTAGCGATTGTTTGTACTTGGCACTTGGTTCTATGAACATGCTTAATGTACCGACGGCGATATATCGTTCTCTTCTTCTGACCAATGTACTTATTATAAGTCGCTTTGGATAAAGGCGTCGGCTAAATGCCCTCAATGTCAATGTAAATACTAACAGAACCCCCCCCCCCCCCCCCCCCCTGTGACCCCCCAGCCCGAGCCCACCCTCCCACCATGCCTCTGAACGACGAGTGCTCCTCCCCCTCCTCTGTCAGCGCAGAGGACCCGTCTAGCCGGAACGATGGCTCGCCGGGCCGCAGCCACAGCCTCACGTCGGCCAGCGACACGGACTGCTCCCGGGAGAGCTTCACCAGCGACTCCTCCAGCAAGACCAGCTCTCCCTCCTGTAAGATCACGGCGCTGCATGAGCTGTATGCACGAGAGTTGTTGCATCTTATCCTAGCTATCTCTGCGGTATACAGGGAATGGGTTAACCTAAAGAGTGTTAGTGCTTGGCACTTGGTTCTATGAACATCCTTACTGTACCGACAGTGATATATTGTTGTTTCAAGACTAACAACAAGTAAATTTGTCAGAAGAAAGACAAACAACAATATATCTGTCGGTACAATCAGGCTTCTCATGTTAGCAAGGATAAGACGCCACAAAATGCTAAGTACTATTTGTAAATGCAAGGACGTACAACATACACTCTGAATAAGTGAGTCTTGATTACATTGATTGGCTTGGGCTACAGCTTTGACAACCATACAACTATGACTACTGATACAAATTGTAATTACACTGGGAGGTGTTAAAATTCTTCTTAACGTCATCTTTTTAACCCATCCTTGGTGTCACGACAGCCAGCCCCCCCAAGCACATCACCCTGGATGACATGATGTCATCAGGCAAGGACCTCTCCAACCTCACCCTGGCCCACGAGATCATCGTCAACCGGGACTTCCACGTGGAGCCTCCGAAGCTGGCCCAGAACAGGTAAACGTGGCGGCCGGAAGGTTGCTTGTTCGATCCCCCCACCTCGACGAGTGCCGAGGTGTCGCTGAGCAAGACACCTCGCCCTAACTGCCCCCGAAGAGCTGGCTGGCGTCTTGCATGGTTGACTCCGCCTTTGGTATGTGAATGTGTGCATGAATGGTAGCCTGGATATTCCCAGACCAAGCCAATCGTAGATTGCACGTTGGTCTGGGGAAGCTGCCGTCATTTTCTTCAGCACAAGAGGCGTGATCAACGGGCCTTGAACGCGATTGGCTGCTTGCCAATCGCAAGCAGAAATAAATGTATTGCTCTTCTCCAGACCCTTGTGCAGGGCGAACTCAATTCGCCGGAAGAATGGGCGGGGATACCAAGGCTACATGAATGGGTGAATGTGGCCATATTGGGAAGTGCTCTGAGTGGCCTCTTTATTTTAGAAAATATTGCGAGGAAATGTAAGTTTGTGGGTCTCCAACATCCCTTGTCCTCCTCTCCCAGTCTGGAGAAGCTGGTGAGAGACACGGTCCACCGGGCATACTGGGACGTCCTGGCGTCTGAGCTCGACGCCCAGCCACCCGTATATGGGCACGCCATCAAACTGCTGGAGGAGATCAAGGAGGTCAGTCTGCTCTCACTTGGCCTCATGAGGAAGGTTCAGGAATACCCACACAACATTATAGTTGCGGTGTTGGTGGGTTGCCCCAGATTAAAGTTCTGCTTTGGCCCTGGATGAACGCAGAGTGTGCAGGGAACTCAAACTAGTGAACATGTCCCTTACGCCCCATTGCACCACTTTCTACATCTGGTCAACAACACCACCTTATTGACGGTGTCTCACTTTCAGCATCAAACGAGCAGCCCACACATCCCTATGACTGTGTACCCTGCGGAAACAGCTGTATTCTTACTGCAGTTCAGGAGCCTATTTGAACACGCCAATTTCAATTGTTGGTTTTGAAAGATTGTTTTGAAACATGAATACTGCCCCCTATTGGATCAACATAAATTCATGCTGTTTTAATCTATTTAAATAACCATGCGAGTAACTCTGTGTTTAAAGTTGCCTAACATCCTGCCCCATATCATAATGTTATTATGATCCCACAATGCAACAGATTCTACTCTCCTTCCTGAACCCGGGGGCCAATCGGATGCGGACCCAGATCTCGGAGGTGCTGGACATGGAGCTGATTGGCCAGCAGGCGGCCAGCGACACGGTGGACATCCAGGGCCTGGCCTCCTACATCATCTCCACCATGGGCAAATTGTGCGCTCCGGTCCGAGACGAGGAAGTGAAGGGGCTGCAGGAGGCCCGCGGCAACGTGGTCACTCTGTTTAAGTATGCGGTTCATGTTACTTCACTTGTCCTACCTAGTCAGATTAAGAGGAACCACAAGTCTAAATTTACAATGAAATGGCTTATGGGTGGCTTAATTTGGAAAGATCATCAAACTGCCCTATTGTGACACAGCCAGATGGTACAGCCTACCACTGGTGAGTCGGTTGATCATACATCATCATAGATCTGGGCAATGTGACAAGTGAATCGATTTCTAAACGCCTCCTCTGCCTCATACCGCGTTTGGCTTCACTGATGCGCCTCAAAGGAAGGGCGTGAGACTCTGATCTTCTGCCCTCTCTAGGGAGATGTTCCGAGTGCTGGACCTCATGAAGATGGACGTCGTCAACTTCACCATCCAGGGCCTGAGGCCGGAGCTCCAGCGGCAGTCCGTGGAGTATGAGAGGGCAAAGTTCCAGAGTATTCTGGAGAAAACGCCCAGTGAGTTAAGAAACCATTCCAATCCGGCAGTGAACAAACAGGACAGAGTCGTTAGGGTGCTGGACTCCCAGTCCGAGGTTCCCGGTTCGATTCCCTGATCTCCCCAGTCCACCCGCAGGCCTCTAGATCCGACCTGCTCAGGAACGGCTCCTATCTGAATAACTTCATGTGAGGACCTCCTTTCAGGTGCCCTGGACCACACCACCTCCTGGATCAGGGGGGCCCTGGAGGAGCTGCTGGGGGTCATGAGCCCCCCCGGCCAGAGCTCCGGACCGGGGAAGGGCCAGAGAGCACTGCCTGGACCCTTCCTGGTCATGGACACGGCCTTCCTCCGCATCCTCTCATGGGACCCCGCCACCCTGTTCCCAGAGGTGGGTCCGGGGTTCAACCCAAGACAGACCTTTAGTCTTCACCTTAATGTAACAATGAGGTCCAACCCAGCCCGCAGGGACTTCAGAGACACGGAGAGAAGAGACCGAATGAGAGTGCGGGAGCAGTGTCAATAGTATGATCGTAGAACTAGATGCGTGGAATGTTTAGGGAGGGTGTTAAAGATCTGAATACCAATACAAACTCATTGGTATTATGGCTTTAGCTAAAGCTGAAACCTGTTCAACCATTGTAAAAATAAGATGATGCATATTTATATGTAAATAAACTAATGATTTAGTTACATTTGGAAAAAGATTTTACTAAAAGGCAAAAAGTGGAGGAAATAGGCCTCTCTTAAATCTCCCCAGCAAGACTGAACCCGGACAATTGGAGGTAACTGGGGGGGGGGGGGGGGGGGGGGGGCAGCTGGGTAAACCTTCCAGGATCGGGTAAAAGATCATGGAACACTGCAATTCCCTCGATGGGGAAACCGGTTTCCTGCACCGTTCGCCTTCTTCCAAGTAGTGCTAGTGTTTACAGTGGTGGTTGCCTGGGTAACCCCCACCATACGGAGAGACGAGGTATCCTCTGTCACCAACGCTCTCAAAGAGACTGAGACTCGCCTGTTATTGTTTGCTTCATCATGGCGTGTTTTTGTATAGTCAACGTTTTTCTGATGTATCTACACAAAAAGTAGTGAATGATGGGATCAATAGTGGTAAAAAAACACAGACCGACCTTTTATCACTGCTACATCCGTTTTGTTTTGGAGGCCATTTTGTCTCTTCAAAGTGAGAGACTTTTAGTTATCGTTCAGGGAAACAAACAACCAAGACTCAAAGTCTTCCCCATAACCCCCAGCATCAGCCAAACTACTTTACACTCTAAAAGGGAAGCATAATAACAGATCATTTAATCTATTAAACACACAGATCATTTGGAGGTTGAATCCATCATTTTCTTCTCATGGAAAAGGCTGCAAATTAACGGCTGTAAATACGATTCGGTTTCTTCAATAATTTGTTCAGATTTCTGTCGTTTGTTACGATTATGCGTCTGAACTAAAGAACCATTTCATAATTACAATAAGTCCTGATTGCTTTAGCTACTATGATATCTGTTCGGTGGATCTTTAGTAACTCAGACGTGGACAATCGTCTTCTATAGCTGCCCCAAGTGGGAATGTAAGCTTTAACTGTTCTGAACGGCGCATTGGTAAAGGCTCTGCTAGATGACTAAAGGTTAATGGCTGACCACCAAACCATACGTCTGTGGCACCATCTAAATGTGTGTCGTGTTATGTATATAATTGATATTTAATTTGAGCCATTAGACGCTTTGTATCCACAAGAGGATGGTGTTAGGGCATATTGCTCAGAGAGGCCTGTCGATAGACAGCAGGCAGTGGGGTCGGAAACCAGAACGTTTAGGCTTGGAGTCAAACACCCTAACGGGTGGCATGTTGCCCAGGAGGTAGAGCGGGTTGGCTGATAACCGGAAGGTTGCTAGTTCGATCCCCGGCTCCTGGCTGAGTGCCGAGGTCACCCTGACTGCTCCTGACGAGCTTGCTGTCTTTTTGCGTGGTTGACACCGCCGTCGGTGTGTGCATGAATGGGTGAATGTTAGGCAATATTGATCAGCGCTTTGAGTGGCCACTGGTTAGAAATGGGTGGTATGAATGCAGTACATTTACATAACGATGTACTGTTCTGGTGTAAGCTCCTTCCTAACGCCCCCCCTCCTCCCCAGACCCTGATGACGGATGAGGGCCGGCTGCTGGCCATCCAGAAGGAGCTACATCAGCTGGAGGTGGTGGCCCAGGTGCTGCTCATCGTCTACAGTGCCATGGGCGGAGCAATACAGGGCCTCCCCTCATTGGCCGAGAGACTCAAGAGAATGACTTGCGTCCTGCTGGAGGGGATGCACAGCCCGTTAGTACATGCATTCATTTCTTCATTCACTCATTCATGCATTCATTCGCAACACTTAAAGGTCTTGTAGGTATAATTTAGGAGATGTTATAAGAGTGTAGTTTGTTAGAAGTGGCATAGCCATCTGCAGACATCAGTGAGTGAAATGCTAAGTGAGAAAATCTGTTTCCCTTTTGAACTCCCTGTGTATGAGACGTTTAGATTCTGGACCGCCCCCGGCAAGTTTCTGACCAATCAGGAATGCAACCATCTCATTGGCAGAGAGAAATAGGGAGGGAGTGTGCAGTATCTGGGAGCAGGAGATGTATTTTTGGTTGTTTATCTTTAAACTCCTGCCCTCTGTCTCCCTTTCTGCTCTCTCTTTACGACTCTTGACTATGTTCAGCAGCAACAGCAAAACCCAGACAGATGGTTGACGTCAGAGTTGGATGTAGATGGTCTGTGGTGGTAGGAGGCTGAGGCAGCTGGTGCTGCTACTGCTGTGACCTGGGATAGCTGGGATGTCCACACATGCAGACATGCTGTCAGGCTCAAACCTGTATTCATACTCCATGTTGGTCTGAAGTTGTCAACAGGCTTCTAATGACACAGACAGCATAACAAGCATTGAAAAGAAAAAGCGCACATCAAATTACGATAATGAATAAAAAAATAACCGTCTTTAAGAACATGGTCCCGTTGGGAGCAGTAGCAGTAGCCGAGCACACAAACACCAGAGAGGACCCTCCTAGAAGACACACACATCAGACCCCTGTGTGACGCGTCCACCCCCCCCCCCCCCCCCCCCCCTCCCCATCATAGGGACTTCGCCCTGGAGGAGGCCCTCCGGGGGGTCAGTGCCCAGCTCTGCGTGGAGCTGAGCCGCTCGCTGACGGAGCGGGGGTACCCGGCCCTGTCCCCCGCCCTGCAGGCCACCCTCACCGGACAGGTCCTCAGCGTGGTCCAGGAGGGGAACCCCATCCGCAGCCTCGTCGGTGAGACACCCAGCTTTGATTCAGCCAGGACGGAACGTTTAGGCTAGGACCCTTCTTCTAGAAACACAGACGCTCGATGCTTCAACTCAGATGCCCCTTTTTCAACGACTGTACCAGCTCAACTCGCCTCGACTCGGCCCGCCTTTTTTTGCGTTTCCATCGGCAAAATGTGGTACCTGGTACCTGGTACTTATTTAGTCTCACCTCGTTCGAGGTTCCAAGAGATGATCCTGATCCGGTCATTTGTGTGTTGAAACTGGCTGCTGGCCAGGAAACAAGACATGCCTGGAACCAAACCAAGTCGTGCCGCGCTAAGTCGTGGCGAGTTGAGCTGGTACTGTCGTTGTAAAAAAGCGGCAAGAGTAAATTAACCCTAACACTTTATTTTTTCAAGGATTTTCTATGATTTTCATTTTCTATGATTTAGCTTTCAGAATTGAAACTTTCTCAGGGTGGAAGTACTCCAGAGTACTCCTAATAACCCTCATGTGAGAACCACTACTCTGATCTATGCGGTCTCGATTAAAGACCAAACCAGCTTGCCACAAGACCTTCCCAAAGGCCTCAGCAGCTTGTGTTCTAAGAGCTTCTCTCCCTCCCCTCCCTCCCTCCCCCTCCCCTGCAGAGGAGCGCGTGCGGCAGTACTTCCTGTCCCTCCTCTCGGCGCCGGCGCCCCGGTCGTGTCTGGCCACGGTCCCGGCCGGTCTCACCCCCGTGCGGCCCGAGCTGGCCTCTCTGGCCGGCCGCTTCATGGCGCTGGTGGACTTCAACCGCCGGGTCTACGGCCCCTTCTACTCCCGGGTCCTGAAGAAGCTGATGTTTGACGACGTGCCGCCGCAGCCCCCCTCCGCGGCACCGCCCACTGTGGCTGCTCCCACTAAGGAGACCCCCTCCCAGACCGCCGCCAGCCCCAGTTAACCAGTTCACCTCCGCCGTACCCCGTCCACCCGTCCCCCGTCCCCCGCCACCCTCCACCACAGACTTTGGCTCTCGCTATAATATAAATTAGCCAGGGACGATTTTACTGCACCTGTGCCTGCAGTACCCCCCTACCGCCTCTAGGTGTTGCCGTTTTTCATACTTTCGGTTTTACAGGAGAACGCCTGGCGACTGCTGTGTGGGGGAGAGGAGTCAGGGAAATAAAGAGGCACAGGTCAGAGGTCAGGGGTCAGCATCCGCTTTGTCCTGCCCTCTCTTTCCTGGTTTGTGTTATAAATCACAACCAATAGGACTTTCCATGTGGAGATTTAACTTTGTGAATCGATGTTTGGATAAAGGGAGGTGGCCTCCTTTTCATAAAGTGGATTATTAAAAGGAGGCCATAAAGAGTTGTCGGATAAAGTGTTGTGTTGGAGGAATCTAAAGGAGCAGGAAACAAGTGGAAACGCTGTTACTATAATACTTTAGATCAGAGAACAACTTTAATGTTCACCTTAACGAGAAGATGTAACATTTCAGATTGATGTTATGGATTATACAACGTGCTAGTATTTTTTTCTACACAGATACATTTAAAAAGCCAGAATACTAGGATCTGTTCTACGAGTGTTGACCTTAAAGAGATGGCTGAAATCCTTCTGGTAACTTGATTAACTTGTTGTTAAAAATTAAAATGTGTCATTTTTATCCGTCAGACTAATGGAGGACAAACTTCTGACTCCTTTTCAGGAAAGATGTTTGCATTATACGTTTGTTCGTTAGTCAGTACGATGTATATGGTTTATGTTACCCTACTCGTGCTAGTTAATTCCGTCAAGCATTTATCCTGTTTACTTACTATCATTGTAACGATGGGAGAGATTTGTATTGGTTGTTTTTGTTTGTGTTATTATTACGTTTGAGTGACGGCTGGTAATGGTCGTCATGGTGACATCGCTCGTTTCTGCATGTGTCTTGCTGAACGCCGTCCATCTGCTCCGATGAGGAAGATGACGAAGGTGCTGATGACCAACAGAACGTTTTGCCGTCCAAACTCATCCTGGACCAGGGGATCAGCGTTTGGTGAGGAGAAGATATTTTGTCGATGACCCTTCTTTCTGTAATATTATATTAATATAATAAAATGTAATGGGAAAAACTTGGATGGGTTATGAGTTTACATATCAACTGAAGATTGACGTTGGAATATTGTGCGTTGTTCAAAAAGAAAAAGATTGCCAAACTGTAAAATCTGTTCATTACAGTTTCAAAGTAAAGGCCATTGGAATTGATATGTGAGATAGCCCTGATAACCTTCCACCGTTAACATATCAGGTTGAACTGCCTAACTAAGTCCATCCTATACGCCAGATGGGTTCTAAGCAGTGTGGTACTGAGATCTGTTTGGGTTGTTATGATCAGATAACAGGGAACTGGTCCCAGGGGAGGCGGGGGTGTGTGTGTCTGTGTGTGTGTGTCTGTCTGTGTGTTTGTCTCTCTGTGTGTGTGTGTCCGTTCTATAAAGGCATATCTATTGCTCAGCCTCTCCTTCTGGTTCACCAGAGCTCAGCCTCAATGAGAGATGAGTAGGTTCTAGGGCATCACCATGGAGGATGGATACTGTGTGATACGGTTGTGGCAAGGTAACGTTTAGTATCACTGGGCAACCTGAAAAATCTTTATTTTATCAGTTTCCGATTTCTAATTATGCAGCGGTAGGACCTCATTGGGCACTGTGTGTGAGGGTCTGAGTCAGTCAGGCAGCTAGTGAGCCACAGGTCAGGTCAGGCCGCTTCAGTGACTCTCCTTTGTGAAGCTTTTCATCTCGTCCAGCAGGTGGCAGTGTTGCTTCTTCAATCCGCAGAGTCGCCACGAAGGTGTTTTTGGTTTCATAATCTGACAGAAAAGCCATCTAGTCCTCCAAAACAGACTCCTGGTCCTCGCTGAATAAATGATCTTATCTCTGTCCCACCCAACCCCCAACTGAATCTGGTGATAAAAACCATAACTTTGGCGGTGCAACATAAAATCATGACCCCTTTAGACCCCTCAGAGGGGAGACCATCACCACATCAAACAACACCGCTGGATCCGAATAACAAACAATAAAGTGGAATACATTAAAGTGACAGAGCCGGTCTACATCCCGGTGGACAGGAATGCTGATTCCACCGTGGAAGAAAAATAACTCCTATACTCCACATGTCTGGCCAAACTAAGCAACGCATTTCAATTCACTCTTTAGTAATGTAGGATTGATATTCATATTTATGCCATGAATTAGAATGTGAGTCTAAGGCAGGGGGGTGTTGAATATTAAACCATTTCAGGGAGAATGGTGTCGCGCGGTGATGTTCCATCGGCCTGGCACTGACCTGGTTAGAGCCGCGGTGTAAAGGGGCCGACACAACGCCAAGACTCAATCCAGCGGCCAACTATCCGACCACTCCGTTGCCTCTCGTCTGACCCATTCGGCAGAAAAGTTGCACTGAAACACACTGCAAAGAATACTGCCAACTACACAGTAGCTTGTAAGTGCTGCGCTTTCGGGAGATGCAGACGCTTGTGTGAGATGCAGGCGCTGGCCTTGTGGTGCTCGCAGCACACAACATTCTCAGATGCTCTATTCCTCAGACGCCAACACTCTCAGACTTTGCATGTCTGAGAGTCTGAGGTCACTCTTGGGTCTTCTTCATCAGAGGCTTTGCATGGCTCTCCAGGAGAGTGTGTGTGTGTGTGTGTGTGTGTGTGTGTGTGTGTGTGTGTGTGTGTGTGTGTGTGTGTGTGTGTGTGTGTGTGTGTGTGTGTGTGTGTGTGTGTGTGTGTGTGTGTGTGCGCGTGTGCGTGCGTGCGTGCGTGGTTGTGTGTTCTTCACGTCCCCACTCCATCATCACCAGCTCATCCACCTTCTCTGTTCCCCGTCCAGGGGTAACAGCTCTGTCTGAAGCCCTCCTACGTCACCTTCCCCTCACCTCTTTCTAAATGCTTCACCTCTACTGACTCGTTTTAAACGGTTTCCCCTCCCCAACCTCCTATAAACACTTTACCTCAGTTCACCTCCTGGTACGTCCCCATTAGAAGGAACACGGGCAGACGGAGAAGGACTCTCTCCCTGCCCACGGCCCCTCCTTCTCGATGTCGTCGTCCCCCCCCCCCCCGCATACATCACACTGAAACGCCGCCAGCCTCTGGATCGCTTTGCTTCGAGAGCTGATCTTTTTGTTATGCTTCAAATGGTCAATATAAACCTTGTTTTCTCACTGAAGAAAAGAGCCTCTCTGGGTGAACTCAGAGGACATCTCCCAGCCAGGAGCCTTCAGTGATCTTCACCGTTACTCCTTTCCATAATAATTTCTTTGGAGTTTGGGCAAATATCCTTCCCTCCTTTTTTTTTTATCATAAGGCCTTTCATATCATCGTACCAGGAGGACGTGGGAGTAATTGACTAATTAACTAACGAATATATCAAGCAGACAACGTTCAAACAACCACAGAACTAATGTGAGGAGCTGACCAGCACCCACACCGTGTCTGCTGACCACCACCCACACCCGGCCTGCTGGTTTCCGTCTCGCTCCTGAGGGTGCAGATGGACGTGCAAATACGTGTGTGTTCCGATGTGTGCATATGAAGCGTGTTCTGCCTCCAGTGTGTGCCGGTTTGTCATCTCTGCCGCTGGGACTCCCAGACGGCCGATACAGTCTACCTCTGGCTGCGGCTGAATTGCCGTGATTGCTACTCCGATGCCATTATGCGTAACACTGTCGAGAAAAAAGCACTTAGAAGCCACTCGTTAAAACACCAGTATGGAGAGGGGAGTCGGAGCCCCAGGAAATGAAAGCCATCATTCTTTCTGCTCGGTTGCATTCCAAATGAAAAACGATCGAAGATTGCGCTGGACTTGTTTCTCGTACTCTGGAACAACATGTTATTGTGTATGATGTATGATTCGCGGGGAAAGTACGTGCAATAGCTGTGGCACTTCTCACTGCTGCTAATGCTGAAGGAATAGGGTTCGTTTTTATTCTGCTGTGTGTGGGTGTGTGTTTGTGTGCGGTAAATATGTGTAGCGCCAAAGACAGCTTTCTCTTGTTGAGTGAAACATCTCCCACCACAGAGCCTCAAACTAACGGATCATTTCATCCACAAAGTTGGGCCGACAGCGTAACCCTGGGTTACCACAGTCTTCATCACCACTAATGGGGGTTCAGAGTTACTGGGGGGTTATGACCCCCCACAAGTGGTGATGAAGATTAGAGGGTTAGAGGGTTACCCCAGTCTTCATCACAACGAGTGGGGGGTCGGGGGGTCCCCATCAGCCCACCTACTCCCATCCCTCCATCAGCCTCTAGGGGACCCCGTTCCCTGCACCCCTAACTCTCCTCCCCCCACCACACTGAGGTGACCCCAACCGCTTAACCTCCACCTGCCTGTAGGTTACACACCGACCCTTCCCCCTCGGTCCCCTCGTCCTACCGACGCATTTAAACCGCGGGTCATAGGTCACCACACACACACACACACACATAGAGTCAAACACACACAGAACACACACACACGCACACACACACACACAGGCTGAGCGAAATATACATCTACAGAGACTGAGAGAAAGATGAATACACAGAGACTGAGAGGAAGACACACGCACACACAGAGAGAAAGAAACACACACAGACAGACACACACACAGACACACACACACACACACACACACACACTGAATCGCCTGGGTAAAAGCGTCCACAGTTCCCATCATTCTGCCCGTAATCTCGCCCGGCGTGGAGCTCTGTGAGGTCGTTCCCAGTCCGCCTCTCTTAACGGCCGTACTCAGGACTGGAGCATCAGAGACATTAGATTGTCTGAAAGCTCCTCTTTAATGACCCCCCCCCCCCCCCCTGCCTACCCCCCCCCCCCCCCCCCCATCCCACCTCTACCTCTGTGTTTAGAGGAGC
Source organism: Gadus macrocephalus (assembly GCF_031168955.1). Taxonomy (NCBI): domain Eukaryota; kingdom Metazoa; phylum Chordata; class Actinopteri; order Gadiformes; family Gadidae; genus Gadus; species Gadus macrocephalus. Next base: position 12,211,147 of record NC_082400.1, on the reverse strand, counting down.
TCATGGGCTGATCCCCAGAGATGGTGTCTGAGCCGCGGCGAGAGGAGAGCTCAGTAGAGGAGATGGAGACTCCACTAGGAATACAGATACAGAGAAAGATGAATCTGTTGTTGTTGTTGTTGTTGAACCAAGTAAACCGTGTCCCCAGAATGACCGGGGAGGCGATCATCAACAGCCAATCAGAACCCCAAAAAGAAGACCTGACAACCCCCCCACCCCCACCCACCCCCCTCATACATTAACCTGATGGGACAACAGAAGGTGTCCTCCAGCCCTACGGGGGGGGGCTGCAGACTGCAGTCCCCTTCTAATGGGCCAGAGCACCTCCAGCCATCGACTGCAATCGACCCTCGGACCCTCGGTTTATTGCACCTTTGCACCCAAACCCGTCGAGAACATCAATATCCACCACGCCACCCCCCCCCCCCCCCCCCCACCCTCCCTGCTCCTCTCTACACCCGCCTTTCAGCCCCGCAGAACCTCCTCGGTCCTTTGACCCCCACGTACCCATCTTGGGACCCATCTTGGGGCCCGGGGTCGACAACGTACACAGCAGCCTTGGAAGCCGGCGTTGGGGTTTCTGCTCCAGCGAAGGTCTAAATTCTGGGCCGAGCCTCAGCAAACCTTCGATTCCAGGTCACATGCAAGTTTGATGAAGGGCTTTTTTAATGGGTTTCTCTAAGAGTCTGACACGGCTCGGGTCCCGGATAACCCGACGGCGCTCGTTTTATCCCTCCGCGGAACGTGTGCACAACAAAGTTCAAGTTCTAGCCGCGCAGGCTTGTTAAATAATGTGCTCTGGAGTCGAAAGTTCCCTTCAGTTCCAATTACCAGTCAAGCTGCGTTTTCGACATTTCAGCAGAGCCTCCTCCACGCCCGCAGTGTATTCTCCTCCAGCTTTAAAGCGTTTCACATCAAGCTGAAGCCCGGAGGTGCCGCAGCTAATCTTTCAAAAGCACCCCACTCCCCTTCCTCCAGAGCTGTGTACGCACCCCGCATGTGTCCTCAGAGCCACCTTATCGTTTAGCTCGCTGGTTCTCGGCAGTCTGGCCCCGGGCCCCGCATGTCATCAGTCATTACGTTACCACCCAGAGAGAAGTACAGTATTTATGCACCAATCCTGAAGTGAACAACACGCCTTCATGTGCCGTTAAACTCAACAAACGAAAAGTTGCAACATTTCGGGGCTAAACCAATAAAATAGTAAGGCTGCGAAACATGAATAAACATTGGATATTTGTTGGTTTAAGGGTTTCTATCGTTTGCCGTCCGCTCTCTGTTTTAATGCCCAGGCGACTCACTGATGGTTGAGATCCCGGGTTGAGCAGACGGCTCCAGGCTCTCTGAGTGGTTCCGGCAAGGGTTCCACACAGCTGCCTCCCACCATCCAACTGGTAAAATATTCCCCTTAATGGCCACCCTGTCACCCCCATTGATCACTGTCTGATGGTTTCTTTGGTCTCCTTCATTCATTTTTTGAAGTGTTTCCCGGGAGGAGAGTGGTGTGTGACGGGGGGAGGTGTTGATGGAGGGGGATGTATGAAGGGCACACGGCCTCCTCAAGTTCTCTGAAGAGGCAGAGGCCATGTTCCCCTGTATGATGTGGAGTTGGACCCCTTTTGAAGTGACTTACAGCCCCTGCTGATGGCCAGGTAGGGAGCCGCTGAAGTCTCTCCACCAAGCAAAAAATTCTTCTTTATCCACATAAACCATATGAGTGTTGGTGGTGGTGGTGGTGGTGGTGGTGGTGGTGGTGGTGGTGGTGGTGTGGTGTGGTTCAGTGGGTTGGTGGTGGTGGTGATGGTGTGGTTCAGTGGGTTGGTGGTGGTGGTGGTGGTGGTGGTGGTGGTGTGGTTCAGTGTGTTGGTGGTGCCATGGTGGGGTTCAGTGTGATGGTGGCGGTGCTGATGGGTCTCGGTGTGATGGTGTTGCTGGTGGCCTTGCTGTTCATGGGATGCTGTCCCTCTGGCCCTATCGCCGTGACGCCTGGCTGCTCCCAGCCAACACCACCAGCCCCACCGCCACACTCACCACCCCCGCCCTCCTCCTCCTCCTCCTCCTCCACGTCCAGCCCTCTCAACCTTGGCCGGGAGCTCAGCCATCCTTCACTCCCGCGGCGGAGAGACCCCGTGTGGTGAGCGGGAACAAGTGAGATTCAGGGGGGAATAAAGAGATTGGGGATAAGTGGGAATGAAGAGATTCAGGGAGAGCTGCGAAAAATAAATAGTTCATGGGTCTGTGAGCAGATGAAAACATCAATGGGGGCCAATCTGGGGAGGAGAGGCTGTCTCGGTACCAGAAAGTGATTGTCCAATGATTCAAAGTCGTTTTGAATCTAGAAGGTTGAATATTATTCTGCAGATCTCCTGTGCTAAATGTTTCATGGATGGGCATCATACAACCCTCCCTTCTAATAGGGTCACTGGTTTGATCCCCGGCTCCTAGAGTGTCGAGGTGTCCCTGAGCGAGACACCTCGACACTGACTGCTCCCGACGAGCTGGCTGTCAGCTCGCATGGCTGACTCCGCCGTGAGTGTGTGTGTGAACCGTTGCAAGTCACTTTGGATAAAAGCGTCTGCTAAAATGCCCTGCATGTAAATGCAATGGAGCCGTGTCCTGTGAGAGACCTTCTGAGAGGTGAAGCTCTGATCTGAGACCAGCCTCATGTGTTCAGTCGTCACTTAACGAAGGCTTCAGGACGGAGCTGACGGGTGACTTTGAGGAACAGATCAGCTCTCTTCTTCTCTCTTCTTCTCTGTTCTTCAGACGGCAGACCCGGGCTGCGCCGTCTCCTTCGTTACTTTTTGATAAGTCTGTTCCTCTTGGGATCGCCGGGGAGGTCAAAGTCAAGTTTTAAACGTTGTAAATTATACGTTTTCACTTTAATGATGCAATTAGATTAGTGGGTAATTATTGGCTGATGAATGTGGCCCACTAATAGAGCTGGCTATTAGCTTCTGGTGATTTAAGCACCAGACTGCTGCAGTCTCAAGGTCCCTGGCTTTGAGGCGGACGTTTATTTCATGTGTCTGGAGCAAGGAAGGAAAGTCTGAAGTCACTCTTATTCTGATCGCCCGAAATCTGTGACATTCTGGGGGCCCTGTTCTGTTTGACCGTGTGTGTGTGTGTGTGTGTGTGTGTGTGTGTGTGTACAGCCTCATATTAGTGTGTATATGAGAGAGAGAGAGAGAGAGAGAGAGAGAGAGAGAGAGAGAGAGAGAGAGAGAGAGAGAGAGAGAGAGAGAGAGAGAGAGAGAGAGAGAGAGAGAGAGAGAGAGAGAGAGAGATAGAAGTTGGATCAGCCTTTTGTTTTCTGTGTGTTTACAGGTGAACTAAAAGTTAAAAAAATAATAATTAGCAATACTAGCGTGTTCATCAGTCATGTTGCTATGATTGCAGTCAGTGATAATGAGAACCATTGTCATTGTATTCTATTTGTAAAAGATGCATCGCTTAACCATATTTTCATGAAAGTAGTTTACCTACATGAAACAAACGACACCCTAGCTGTTGATAAAAACAGAACAGGATTTAACTCGTCATCACTGCCCCCCGCCCCACGTTATTCATGCCTGCTTAGCCCTGCTCTGAAGACCTTCTTGCCTTTATGTCGGCCCTTCAACCGTCTGAAGTTTAGTTCCCATCACCGCCAGCAGGGGTCACTGTTGAGCCGAGCTGCTCAGCCAACGTTCAGTTCATCTTCCCCTCAATCGTTTGTTTTTCCCTGCCTCCCTTCTCCTTTTTTTTCTCCGTCTACATTTTTGCATGACAAGACAAGAACAACGACTTGATTTAATATCTAGGCCAACTCCAAAATCGTCTAATCGCGGCAAAGGGAATATGTATTGACTTGAAAGTTGGAGTTGGCTTGTAAACTGCCAATTAGGGTCAGATTGGGGACCAATCAGGAAACCACGCAACGCCTCTGAATGATGGATGAGATAAGAGGCCTGCAGCCGAGTCAGCGAGACGCAAACAAACCCGTCAAATCCTCACAATAACAGGAAGACTGTAGGGGTTGGGGTTTGGGGCGGAACATGTGGTAATTGGAATAATATAATTGAACAATGTGGCTGTTCGCTGTTCTGAATCAGTTCGGTGTTGGGATTTTAAGGTCGCCAGAGAAATGTGAAAGGTTTTCTGAGGACCGGGCTGTCTGACGTCATCGCATAGCGATGGGAGGGCAGAGGTGGTTTATATTTTTGCAGGACCAATGTGGTTGTAAAAGGGCGAGGAATCTCATAAATCGTTGTAAAAAACCGTTGGTATTCATGTTAGTATTTTTTCTTTACACGGTAATAGTCATCAGAGGAGTAGGCAGCGACCCACGATCGCACACTCAAAACAAACTGTGGTTAGACTGGGATTGTGAATAAATGTGCTGGTTTGACAGCGAGAGAAAGCATCTAGCCAGCTCGTCCAAAAATAATGGTGAGGGTTATTAGCAGTTCTCATTGTATTGTATGAATACAATGACGAAACACATTACACCGCTCTGAGGGTTGACAGCTAAATCAGGAAATATATTCGCACCTTTCCACTGCAACAGTTGTTTTTTTATAAGTCATTATTACTGTAAATCAGTCTCACAGACGAGTTGCCAAGACGAGGATATGAGACGCCTCACGCAGACTGGAACACTGCGCTAAATAAAAGATGTGCAGGGTTCCTGCCTTCAGACACACTGAAACCACTCTGGAGGGGAGAGGAGTATGTTGTATTTGACGGCCATTTAACCATCACGGGGGGGGGGGGGGCGGGCATCAATAGAGGGGCCTCACATCCGGCCCCTGTGTGCAGAATATGGAAGAGGCTCCTGGGAGAGGCGGGTGTCTCTCAGCGGTGTGGGACAGAGCGGCCCGGGTTCTGAGCTGGGAGGGGGGTGAGATTGATTCCTTCAGCTGGAGACTCTCCTCAGTCTGGAGGAAACGAGTGGTGACGGCAGGCGGCGTGGAGGAATATTAGAATGGCTCGAGGTTTTGGGAGCCTCAGCTCCTCCATCTGTCTCTATCCATCTCTCTGTGTCTGTGTTTCTGTATCTCTCTGTGTCCCTCTCTGGCTCTATTTGTGTGTGTGTGTGTGTGTGTGTGTGTGTGTGTGTGTGTGTGTGTGTGTGTGTGTGTGTGTGTGTGTGTGTGTGTGTGTGTGTTTGTTTCTCTTTCTGTGTGTATGGGGGGGGGGGGTATGTTTGTGTCTCTCTTTCTCTGTTAGTCTGTTTGTGTGTGTCTTTCTCTCTCAGTCTGTGTGTGTGTGTTTTTTTCTCTCTGTGTGTGTGTGCGTGCGTGTGTGTGTGTGTGTCTTTCTCCCTCTGCCTAACATTGACTTTATTGCTGCGTGCTGGTGGATGTCCTCCATGTGTTGTGGACTCACGGTCAGCTGGCTGCAGGTGGGACTCCATCCCAGAACCTCCTCAGACTGCAACCCTTTTGATTGGTCCCCAGCTGAGAGACCCAGGGTGCTCCAAGTCCTCCACACTGGCATCGAACATAACGCTAGTATCCACATTTGAGTAAACCTAGCCCGCACATTTTTAGAGGCTGTCGATACAATGTGAGTAAAGGCAGAGCAGAATAATTAGCATAAAATTAAACCGATAGTATCCCTCTCTCCCCCTACTTAGTGGTGCGTTTACCCTTGTGATTGACAGGCGGACGTGCGGGCGGATGGCTCGGCGATTTCAAATGACACCTAAGATTACAGCTCTTAAATCGTAGTGATAGCCGCGTTAAGATATGTGGCCATAGTCACACATAATTCAAATATGAATCCGAGCAATTTACAACACCTGCCATAATATTTAAAGACAAATATGATCATAGTTATGGCTGAAAAGCACCGTTTATGAGGGACTGCTGCTTTTCGTTCATATTTACAGGCACACACGTTCACAGCTCAATTTATGCTCACCTCATTAAATAAACAAATACGGAATCAATTCAATAAACGCTAGCGTGGCTAAACTGGTTGAACAGGAAATTAAACATAAGAAGGAACACTAGAAATGGTGTATGTAGATGAAGGTTTGGGAAGGTAAGCCCTTTTGGACTGCTGCGTGATGGCCAGGGAATAAACAGCAACACCTGAACTGATAGAAGACGCTCTGTGGCGGAGATGAAACACATTCAGAGAGATGAGAGGGGCAAGGACTTCACTGGGAGTATATCCAGGAGGGGGACCAACCGGAGCTACTCAGTCTGGAGATCTGTCCTTCTAGAGATCTGTCTGTCTGGAGATCTGTCTGTCTGTCTGGAGATCTGTCTGTCTGTCTGGAGATCTGTCTGTCTGGAGATCTGTCTGTCTGTCTGGAGATCTGTCTGTCTGGAGATCTGTCTGTCTGTCTGGAGATCTGTCTGTCTGGAGGTCTGTCTGTCTGGAGGTCTGTCTGTCTGGAGATCTGTCTGTCTGGAGATCTGTCTGTCTGTCTGGAGATCTGTCTGTCTGGAGATCTGTCTGTCTGTCTGGAGATCTGTCTGTCTGGAGATCTGTCCTTCTAGAGATCTGTCTGTCTGGAGATCTGTCTGTCTGGTGACCTGTCTGTCTGGAGACCTGTCTGTCTGGTTCTGGAGATCTCTCTTGAGATCTGTCTTTCTGGTGATGTGCCTTGAGATGCTGGGGTGTTTGTTGATGCGTTCTGTATTGTGTTGCATTATGCATGATGCATTCAGTAGAGAGAATCACCCCTAGACAAAATATGGAGGCCATCCCTGTATGGATGCATGTTAGGAAAGGGTAGGTGGTGGGTGGTTGGATGTGTGTGTGTGTGTGTGTGTGTGTGTGTGTGTGTGTGTGTGTGTGTGTGTGTGTGTGTGTGTGTGTGTGTGTGTGTGTGTGTGTGTGTGTGTGTGTGTGTGTGTGCGCACACTCACGTGTGTGCTTGGATAAACAAGGCTAAACCCATTCCCTCTCATACATCATGCAGGAAGACCAGATTACATGGAAATCAGAAGGAGGCGGCGTGTGGAGATGAGGTGCGATGGTCCGGGCGTCAGAGTGTGCGTGGCGTGGCGGAGGGGTGAGCGCTTGTGGTAGTCTATCAAACTGTCAGGCCGCTGATTGCACGCGGAGAACATCAGTGCTCCCCAGAGATGGAGATGCGTAAGCGGCCGTGTGTGACAGCCCTCCCAGCCGCTGGCTCCTCTCCTATGGGAGCCGGAGCAACATCTTTGCTGTTTGCTCGTCTGCTGCTGAACCTGCGCTGGGTGTCATCACCTTCCTCTCGTGCAATCTGTTTCTACTTTCACTTTCATTTTCGATGGCTGCGCTGCGAGGGCGAAGGCTCTCATTTTGGTTCCTGTGAGAACCATTCTGGTTCAAACGGTCCCCCTGGGATTGGCTTCCAGCGTTCTATGGGAGGCAGTTTGGTTTTCAAACGGTAAATTGTAAATGACTGCATTTATACCGCGCTTTTCTAACCAGTAGCCACTCAAAGCACATACACACACTGACGGTGTTGACAACCCCTCAAGATGACAGCCAGCTCATTAGGAGTAGTTAGGGTGAGACATCTTCAGCTAGGATAACCCAGGGATCGAACTGGAAACCTTCCGGTAAACTGCCAACACACTCTTTACATGCTGCCCACATGTAAAACTTTGTTTAGAAAGTATTACAAATAAATGTTATCTGTACACCTACAACTAACCAGAAGTCAAACATGCTGCAGCATGCATACATTTAAATGATTCAAATCAAATCTTGACCCATGCTTAGTAGTTGAGCTTTAGCCAAGTGGTTTCAAAACCAGGGATTCCGTTTTATTTTGCATTAACCCATTTTGGAAAATGGATAATATATTTTGAAGGCAAAGCATTTTGTGCGGTGAAGAAAGAGACACAGTGCAGGTTTAATAGCCCTTACCACTTAGTTAATTCTGTCCACAGCACCGCTGAGTGCTGGACCGAACCTACATGGAAGCAGGGCCGTTATCATCCACTCCACTGTGAAAGCCCCAAATATATCTCCATTCAGGGCAGAGGATCTGAGAGGTGGACTGAATGAAGTGCCAGATACCGTCCACACACTTCCCTTTATTTATCATTTAATAGACTGTTCCTGGAGCAGCATGCTGATAATATCTCCTCCTTCTTTCTTCTTGTGGGTTGAGAGCAGACTGATTCAAACTTTGTTTCCATGTCTCCACACAACAAGAAGCAGATTCATAATCATGTTTACTCGCCATCTCCAAAAGAGGAGATGGAGAGTACCTTTCACTGCTCTCTTCATTTGAGGAGACTGCACCTAAAGTGACTCACTAGGAAGCTCTAATTATCTTTTGTGTTTATGTTTACACTTATTACTGAAGTTGCAACCATATGTTTTTATTAGAATATCCACATAAAGATCAAGACATTGTTGTTTAAAGGAGCAGTGTGTATAATTGAGTGGCACTGAGCGAAATGGAATATAATAAGGGCTTAACAGTTTTTCTCAGTCGCTTTGGTACATTTCTGAGATCAGAATTGAATTTCTCAAAACTACCTGTTCAATCTCCACATCATTGTGTCGTTTGTGCACATCCAAAAAGCAGATTCTCCTTTCTTTGAACAAGTTGCAAATGCTTTGGTACATTCATGCAAATGATTATGTACAATTCTCTGCTCTTTCCTACATTATCAATTGCTTATGTCATGTTGATCAAAATGTATTGTAATGGGTCTCTATTGAATAGTCTCACCCCCACAACATTTAGGCATTAGTTCATTGCATAAGTCTTTACATGCAAAATGGTTGAACAAGTTGTCATAATATGTCAAGCATATTTCTATACATTTCCATTAGACTTTTTTTTCTAAATCTGTCCTGAATTGGTAAATTGCTACCAGGTGAATCTTGACTTTCTCTGAAGAAGGGAAATGTGTGAAGTGTTAGATCAACCAACGATCAACCAGTTTACTGGAATAGCTCAAAGGTGCATCTCCTGAACCATGAACTGGCAAGTATATATATAGCTGGAGCACAACACAATGTTACATTGTCTGAGAATTTGTGGCCCAACAGACAGGAACCTCAGGAGGTGTAGGATGATTGCGCTGTAATTCCTACAGCAATGCATGTACAGTTTACCCTAAGGAGATTTTCCTATGTCCATATTTCTAGCAATGACATGGTCTGTCAACAAATTACAGTACAAACAGTCAAAGCGTAAATGTGAATCTTGTCTAGTCTCTTGCAATCAATCTCCCACATACACTAAGGTGTAACTTACAATTTGCAATAATTGTCTTCAAAACTTTAGCCATGGTTTACATCAGAACATCCCTCCAGAGTACACTGTTATATTGACAACATGACTAAGCAATTTGACTGTCTTATCCGTACACAATGACACAAGGACTTGTCATTTTGATGGCACTGACATGTTCATTAGATATTTACTTTTGAGAAACGAACTAGGGATTTTGAGAGACTTGCTTTTGCATGAAATCCATGGTGTTTTGCTATTTGTACGAATAGTTTTGAGAAATGCACTTACTGTTTTGCAAATTTCAATTCTGATCGGAGAAATGTACTACAGCGACTGAGAAAAACTGTAATTAGTGTATAGAACAATTTATAAATCATGGAACCTCATCACATGACACTTGTGGTGAGGGAGGGGGGGCAATTTGCAAACCCTCCACATTGCCCCTTTAAGCCACCAAACCCTCCACACTGCCCCTTGAAACTGGTCTGTCAGCACATATAGCGAGACATTTAATCTAAACAAATATACCCCGTAAGGGAACTGTAGTGCGGCGGTAACAGAGCAGGTTAGGTCTCGTGCTCGATAAGGCTTACAGGTATGTTGGGGAAGGTAGGCATCAAAGCCACCATTCTGTGGCTGGGTTTGACTGATGAAGACTGCAGTAGCACCCTATGGTGGCCCTGTTTCTCTCATACGAATGACTCACTCTGTGGTCGCAGCCAAACCCGACATGTTGTTGGCATCTTGTTTGGACGCCGCCGCGCATTTCTTGGCATCCTTGACTCCCCTGGCCAGTCGGGTCAACCAGACGGCCCCAAAAACAAATTAATCACCTCAGAATCCTTCTACTTAAAACACCTCCCATGTGGAGCCAATCGAGGAGTGAATGAGTCAAGTATGCGTTGTTGTGACTACAACTGCATGCCTGGACTCTCTTTATGGTTAACTGGCCAGCAGCCCATCACCCATTTAAAATGTTGTATGTATCTATGCATGTATGTCAATTATGACATTCATTGCGCACTCCTGACCATCCTTGGAAGGAGGGTCTTTTCTTTCCCCCTGGGGAGCAAGGGTCCGGGGGGAGAGGGTCATAAATATACACGGCCTGTCAAGCCCTTTGAGACTCTACCTGTGATTAAGGGCTAATAAAATTGAATTGAAATTGTCAACGTAAAAATTGTTGCCGTCCAGACCTCCCCACAACGATGGGCCTCATCCCTATGGCAACGGTCCACAGTTCCTCCCTCCAGCTTGCGCTCAGAACCAGGAGAGGTACCGCGGCTCATGGCACGGACTTCATTGTGCACAGCTGCTAGAACGGCACTGATGGGAAGTGGCAGCCGTCATCGCACCCCGCTGGCCCAGTTGTGACCGGCGGTAATTACGCGGCAGCGAGCCGTCGCCGCCATTATGTCACGGAGAGCGTGGCATGGCGAGGTCGCCACCGCCCCCGTGGGTTCCACCACAGGAGTCTGAGTTCTCTGAAGCCACCGCGGCTCGCGGTGGCTTCAGAGAACTCAGACTCCTCTGGTGGAACCCACAGAGATGGTAGAGAGGATGGAGGTGTCCCCCCTGGATCTATGGGAGGCATGTGTCTCAGGAGGTAGAGCGGGTTTGGCTGGTAACAAGAAGGTCGCTAGTTCGATTCCCTGTCTCCTCCCAGGGTTCCCTGAGCAAGACACCGGACCTCACCCTCAATGCTCCTGACTAGCTGGCTGTCGCCTTGAATGGTTGACACCGCCGTCGGTGCGTGAGTGCGTGCACGAATAGGTAGATGTAAGGAAATATTGTAAAGCGTGCCGCATTGAGTTAGAAAAGCGACTGGTTAGAAAAGCGCTGTATAAATGCAGTCCATTTACCATAATAAAATTACCGACATTATAACTGTTCAAAGTGATTTTAAGTACCGGTGTACTTTTTTGTGATGCACACAAAAAGAAAATTGAACCCAGTCCACCCGAGTCTCTCCAGTGCACGTCTTATTGACGTGCTGATCTCCTCCTCCTCCTCCTGGTGTGTTTGGCTGAGCTCAGAGCATTCCCCTTCTTGTTAAAACAGTCCCCCCCCCCCCCCCCCCCTCGCAATGTGCCGACGCAGAACCCTTTCTGCAAGACTCCTTCTACCGGAATGCAGGAACGCGCTTCTGCGGGGAGGAGGGATGACGCGGTCTGCGTGCGGTCAGCGTTTCTCAGCCAAGGTAAACACGTGTTAATGAGCCAGAGGTCAACCGTCAACTCATTACTTCGTCGATATTGTTCCTATTATCCACCCGAGTTCAGACGTCTGTCTGAACTAACCGGGAAATACCCGATTAATTGAGAAAGTGATTAAAATAAATTAGACTGAAAAACGTCATTGATGGCAATAATCCATAAAAGACAATTAACAAGTCCTAAAAGTATTTTCAACACTGTATAATGCGCAATAGAGTTGAGGTCGGAGACTCGTAGTGGCAGAAAACTGTAAGTTAACATAACTTTATCAGAGAGTTCCGAGGCTCGACTTCTGCTGCAAGAGGGATTCTCAATCCTTCTGCTGCACAAAGTTCCAAGATGAGAACAACAAGGCTAGCTAACCCACAGTAGGCCTGTCGTGTGTTTAAAAATTCTTAGTTCTCCAGCAGGCCGACAGCAGCAAATTAGGACACATGCGTTAGTCTGGTGGTGAGAATCCGCTCCTCTCCAGTGGAAACACACAGCTCGGAGCGCTTCTCTTTTTTCACGTGGAAAGCTGGATTGGGAAAAGCTCTCGTCTCCTCCAGCCTTCACATCCGGGTCAGTCGACCGTTCTGGAGCTGAGCTGAGCAGCAGACCTCCACAGCCCGGTCCAGCCGCCGTGTGTCCGGGCTGACATGGATCCACCCACCGGAGGAGGAGACGCACCGCGACAACACTGAGACCCTGAATGGAAGACTTCGTGTGATTTTGCTTTATTCTTCCCGTGCTTCAGCCATGTCCAAAAGCCTGAAGAAGAAGAGCCACTGGACCAACAAAGTCCACGAGAGTGTCCTGAGCAGGACCAGGGAGGGGGAGCTGAGGTTCGAGCTGAGGGGGGGCGCGGAGCTCGGCCAGTTCCCCGTCCTGGGAGGAGAGGGGACCGGCGGGACCCGGGGTGAGCTCCTGCTGGAGGTCAACGACACCCCTGTTGTCGGGCTCACCACCCGGGACGTCCAAGCCGTGGTCCGGCACTGCAAGGACCCCGTCCGGCTGAAGTGCGTGAAGCAAGGTAGGATGAACGCGTGGATTCACGCACGCATTGTGTTCTTTAGTGGTTTCAGGCACGCATTGTGTCCTTTGTGACAACATCGACCGACGAGTTTACTGCGATTGAAATCAGATTTTGCGTATTGCGTTTGAACTTTCGTGTTGAGTTATATCATTGTTGCACGATAACGATGGTTGATGTGGTTGTGTTGTCATGTTGTCATTGTTGTCTAGTTCTAAGGTCTACGTTCCTGCTGCTTCTCTGTCTGGAGATGCTGCTGTTGGTGAATGTTAGTATCAGTCAGATGATGGTGGATATTCATCCTGCTGATGTCGGTGACGGTAGTTTCAGTCAGATGATGGTTGATGTTCATCGTGGAGGAAGTTGGAGAGGGGCTGTCACTCTATGGGGGGGGGGGGGGGGGGGGGGGGGGGGTGGTGGATATTTCTGCTAGAACTTTACGAGGGGATTTCTATCAACATGGAAACACAGTGTTTTAACGAAACGATCGATTGGCACCGAGGTGATCGATTCATGTTTTCAATTAACGTCATTTATCAATTTATTTGCAGAATTTCAAATATGTGATTGTTCGTTTGGACCACTTCTTGTGTCATGAGTCCATAGTTAAAGGAAATGAACAGATGAAACAGCCTTACATCCAATAGCAAGTATGCACATGAGAATCTATCCACATGGTTTATTGAGTAGGCTAGATGACTTCATTCACCAGTTATGGACTAGACATCATCTCCTCCCCAGAACATAGAGCGAATACATGAGACGGGCAAGCCTTTGATTCAAATATATTCAAAAAAATATAACTATATTTCTATTTATTGAAATATGCTCATCTTGTTTAATCTTTAAAATATTAAGATGTCCCTGAAAAGAACGAGAGATGCATCTTATTTACTCTAGCTTTTAGAAACGATTTGAGTTGAGTTATTCAGCACACACACACACACACACACACACACACACACACACACACACACACACACACACACACACAGTTTATTTTTCAAAAGAGTTTACTTAGAGATTAGGTTGGCCTATTTTAATATTCCGATTTATGCACTAGAAAGAGTGCTGCTCACCCGTGTTCTCACACACATCTCCTAAAATAACTCTGGGGACGTTTTGAGAGCGTAAAGTGAGCCCCATCAGGCAGAGCAGCGTGGGCCGACTGATCCGCGTGAAGCTTCCCTCCACAGCCGCTGAAGTCCTGCTTGTCAACGGCTGTAAATTTGCTCTGTGGGTTTGGGACATATTTTGCTGGCTTTTGATTGGCTGAGCTAATGGCATTGAACGCATACATTAGAGTGCACCCTGGGAGAGAGATCCGCGGGGAATCTCGTTTTAGATGGAAAACCGCAAATACCCATAAGGAGCTTTGGCTCAGGGTGTGTGTTTGTGTGTGTGTGTGTGTGTGTGTGTGTGTGGGGGGGGGGGGGGTGCTGTACAGAGGATTTGTAAAGAGAAAAAGAGTGGTATCATTTTTCCTCCCGTGAACCTCTGTTATCGTGAATTGGTGACAGTGATCCTGATGTTGGTGTCTCTTGGCAGGACGCCTGAAGTGATCCACAGATCTGAATCTGTAAGACACTCTGCGCTTCTGCTCTTGTGAGTCAAAGTATTTCAGAGGTTTGGTGAAGAGATACGAAACTGTGAAGAAATCTTCAACACAAACTTGCTGGGTTATCTCTCGCCTGAGATGCCTTAGCCAAGGATTTGGTGAACAAAGTGTTTTCAGTTGATGTATTTGGACACAAAAGCATGTTTATTTATTATGTGTTTTAGTAAAGATGTGAGCAGACAGAGCTGTGTGTGTGTGTGTGTGTGTGTGTGTGTGTGTGTGTGTGTGTGTGTGTGTGTGTGTGTGTGTGTGTGTGTGTGTGTGTGTGTGTGTGTGTGTGTGTGTGTGTGTGTGCAATAAACTGTATTGCACTGTATTTTAAAGTTGTATTGCAAATGTAAAATGCACTGTATTGATCTCCAAGGGGTTTGGGGTTGAATAAAGTGCATTTTATAGTAAGTCATCCATGAGCAAGCTGCCCTGAGCTGGACCGGCCCCTTATGACATGCAGACCTGCTTCAAGGTCCGGACCACAGAATGACTGGGGCTGCACGAGGATCAGTTTCTTCTTCCACGTTGAAGGGCTTTAGGTACGGTCATAAGACTAATGAGTTATGAGTATAATCTGACAGAATGGGTCGATCCGTCCATCTCTGAGTGGGGCGACGCTCCGTGAGAAGACCTGTTTCCAGCTGACTGCGTCTGTCTCCGAGACTGCTCACTGCTGACCAATCAGGACATGTCTTCCCTGATTGGCTTGGGATTCCATGATCCTACCACTCGATCGCAGGTGCTGCGAAGGCGAGGGATACTAACGACGGGAGGGAGGAAGCAAAGGGAGGAATCAAAATCGGTCCCCTGCTCTTTTCTGCTCTCTCCCTTGTCCCTTCACAGCTCTCTGATCAGCAGCTTTAAATAATTAATCAATCCCCACAAGTATCACGAAACAGCTGCCTGATGTGGGATCTGTTGATCCGTGACGTCTGGAAGAATAAAGTTTCATGACCAATGAGTCTGGACGGTCCTCCGGTCTTACACTAGAGGAGGACTAGCCCGCGAGTCCATCCTGGTGTCCTGAGTTCACCTCCTGGCTCTGCAGGTCGGTCTGGACTTGATGCTGCTGAAAGCCATTTCCCAAATATCTAAATGCCTCAAACCTCGAATCCAATGTTCCGACTGACTTGTGTTATCTTTTACTAAGCAAAACATTGTTGCTCCAAACAGCACCGACGTGATGTTCAGCTGGCAGGGAGAGTTGAGAGCACTGCGGCAGATTCGATTGTTCAATTTTTTGAATTTCGACCAATCGATGGGTCGTAGACTCTCGGTCGAACTTCAGTCGGCCGAGATCTTCTTTGGTTGACTGCAGCCCTACTCGACTGAATAACGAAGTAAAGAAATACTTGTTTTTCTCAGATGAGAATGGATCTTTGCTTTACTTCCAACTGGATTTGGCCGAAGCTAAGAGACACTCTGATTGGCTGGATTGCATTGTACAACTCAAGGCGCCGACCGTATTTGGAAATCAATAGCTTCCTGTCGATGGCCAGACCGCCTGCCAATGTTCACTGAGATCCTGCAGATTCGAGCATCGAGATGTCTTAGGGAGCTAGGCCATATCTGTATGGTTCTGCTTGGAGAACAAGGAGGAAGATCCAGTCTGAACGAGACACTTAGACTCTCAGACTCTCAGAAGGGATGTTTTTTTTATAGGGTGTGTGTTGTACTGAGTTTGATCTGCTTTAGTTAGAACATGTATGCCTGAGAGATTTGTAGTACCATCAAACTTTTAATTATCTCTCTGACGCTTCTTTGCTAACTTCTGAGAAATTCAAATCAATGTTGGGTTTCTTTCCATATCGCCTGAGCTCGGCGTCCGGGCTAGTTATTATAATTATATTATAATATCAGCCTGTAATATTATAAAATGAGTTCCAGAGTAGAAGTATTGGATCAGGGTGGATTGCCAACAGCATCACGTCTGCCTTGTGCGACGTAATAATCGTACACCACATTCACGCACGCACACGCTGGTCACAAACACACAAGTATAATACAAGAAAATACCATCTTCTCTTTCAGTATGACGATGTTATTTAAGTTGACTTGAGATCCATTTCAGATCCAATTTCAACATTGTTCACTCACTCACTCACGCACACCAACAAAATGCACAGCGTTTATTTTCCAAAGGGTTTTACTTAAAGATTAGGTTGTCCTATTTAGGTATTCCAATTTCTGCAGCAGAGAGCGAGCTCCCGTCCCCCCGGATTACAGATTGTGTACGCTTGTCATCAGAAGCCCTGACGGACAGCCCGCAGTGAGACCGCGGGAAGGTTCCACACGCCCGTCTCTCTTGTTTTTTTTTTTTATTTATTGCCCGTGGAGGAGGGTGGGGGGGGGAATGATCTCAAAGCTTTTGTAAGTCCTGTTTTGCAGAATCTATTGGTTTGACCTGGATCATCCGCTGAAGGGTAAACGGCTTTAACTACTTTATCTCCCTGCTCTCTCTTCTGTCTTTTTCCTGCTTACTTTTCAGTTTATTGTCTCTCATTCTCTCTTTTTCTGTATCTCTTATACACTCACTCTCTCACACACACACACACACACACAGCCTAACTAGCTACAGTGAGTGCCT
Source organism: Gadus macrocephalus (assembly GCF_031168955.1). Lineage (NCBI taxonomy): Eukaryota > Metazoa > Chordata > Actinopteri > Gadiformes > Gadidae > Gadus > Gadus macrocephalus. Next base: position 12,194,539 of record NC_082400.1, on the reverse strand, counting down.
CGTGGTGTTAGTTTGGTTCGGGTTCCTGGTCTGATTCCAGCAGAGGAGCTGAACCTCGCCATGGAACACTCAGTGCTTAACATTCTGTTCAGTCCGTTACTACGGTGCACAGGCCCGCCCGGCCTCTCCGTCTGGCCCTCGGAGACCCAGGCGGCTACCGGCTAGGCACAGAACCGCTCCTCATGCCCGGAGGCACTTCTGACAGATTGGCAGGCGGGTGCATGTTGTTATCCAGGCTGGAGAAGCTGTTAGCAACAACAAGCTATGAAGGCTCGGTTATTAACCGAAGCATTGAGCTAAGTGCTGTACTGCAGAGACTGTGACTTACCTGGTTTATGTAACCTGCAGAGACTGACCTACCTGGTTTATGTAACCTGCAGAGACTGACCTACCTGGTTTATGTAACCTGCAGAGACGATCCTACCTGGTTTATGTAACCTGCAGAGACGATCCTACCTGGTTTATGTAACCTGCAGAGACTGACCTACCTGGCTAATGTAACCTGCAGAGACTAAACTATCTGGTTTATGTAACCTGCAGAGGTGTAACCTACCTGGTTTATGTAATTCATAAACTGACCTCCAACAGGTGGTTACAGTCTAAAGTCCCTCCCTCCCCTCTCTGGCAAAGAGTCCAACACCATCATCATCACCATCACATCATTGTCATCATCGTCATCAGCGCCTTTATGTTTAGTTCCATGACCAGGCGTGAGATGAAGACTCTGCCCCCTCGCATCAGCACCGGACCGGAGCGCTCCGCAGTGGGGGGGGGGGGGGGGGGGGGGGGGGGGGGGTGTGTGAGTCTCCCAGTGAACCGCACAGCTCCTGGCACAGAACAAAACGTGTAGGCTGGGGAGTTATTAATACATACGAGAACTTCAGCTCCTCAGCGGGCAGCGGTGGCAGCGTCTGTTTGGGGCGCCAACGAGAGGAGCCGAACACAAACAGGACTCATGAAGAATCCGTAAACACCAGTAATGGTACAATGGTACAACTGTTCTTTTTAGTAATGAAGAGTTAATTTGACGGCGGTGGAGATAAGTGGTTGAGAATAAATAACCCAAAGGGAGTGCGTGTGAAGACAGGCCGACAGACATGCACGCACGCACACACATCCGCAGACAAACACGCAGTCACACACATGCGCAGACAAAAAACATGAACACGGGCACAGACACGCGTACACAGACACACACGGATAAAGACATGGACAGATGCATGCACAATGCACATACACAAACATTCACACGAAAAAATGCACACATATATATATATATACATCTATCTATATATCTATGTATCCAAGCAGATATACACATATGAACACAGAGGCATACATACAGAGAAAAGATCAGGTACTGCGTATAGTTACTTTGATCATGAATATGGAGTGCCATTTGAGTCAATATCAAGTAAATAACTAAATATGGCTGAGGTAAATAAATATGGCTATGAAATAATCCTAAAATAAATTTGACGTTTTTCAGAAGGACTTTTACTTTGATTTATTTCAGGAGACTTTTATTGATTTAATGGCTCATTGATTTCATGATGATATATTTCCATCTGGTATATTCAATTCAGGGGGTGTGTTTACCTCAGACCAAAGCAACAGCACATCAGTGTTTCCCACACATTGACGAGACTATGGCGCCTCGCCATAGTCTAATTTCGGCCGCCATAGTCTCTGCGTGCACATGATTATTATTATTATTTATTTATTTTTGCTCAGACGAAGTTCGTGTCGCTCTCATTGGGATTGCATGAGAGAACGAAGTTCGGCTGTCTGCCTGCGACTGACAGCCGACTGACAGCCCCCCCCCCCCCCCCCCCCCCCCCCCGGACATGCATGCCCCCCCCCCCCCCCCCATAGTCTCCAAAATTTCTGTGGGAAACACTGCACATGAACGGCAATAACCCCGGAATTAAAGCTGCACTGAATATATGAGACCATGTTGATGATGAGGATGTGTTCTTTGTTGAA
>NC_082400.1:12109617-12187117 GCF_031168955.1 Gadus macrocephalus | reverse complement strand
CCCTGTGAGTACACCCCCCTCCCCCCCCCCCCCCCCCCCCCCAGCCTATGTCTCTACCTCTGCACCGCCCCCTGTGAGAGTACAACTCCCCCCCCCAAACCTCTACCTCTACCTCTGCATCGTCCCCTTTAGTAACCCCCCCCTCTTCTTCCTCGCTCCTTCCCCTGTGAGTACCCCCTCCCCCCCCCCAAACCTCTGACCCTGTCCCTCACCCTCCCCCCCCTTCGCCGGAGGTGGGGTCTGCCCCCATTGGCTGGTCCTCACAACGTTCTCTGAGCCGTTGAGATCAGACACTTGAGTGTCAGACGGCTCCTTCCCTGGTACAATGGAGGGATGTCCTCTGAACACATGAAGGATGAACACATGAAGGATGAACACATGAAGGAGGGTTTATAGCATGCTGACCCCACCTCTAAATACATGAAGGATGGACACATGAAGGAGGGGTTATAGCGTGCTCCCCTCACCTCTGAATACATGAAGGTTGAATACATGAATGTACGTGAACTTTAATAGGGGTTATGGGGTGCTGGCTGACTCCAAGCCCATTAAGGTGCTGGTTTGTATCACCAAATGGCCACAACCTAATGGCCTTTTTCCAATCGCAAGTTCGGCCATTTAAGAAAGGAATATAGACCCATAAAAATACAATAAATTTTCTTGTGTAAGACATCGTCACGCACACAGAGCACGGCTGGACCTCTCAACAGCATGATTCATTATTATTCATTTGTTCCGATAACTATAGAAGTCTAATTAAAAAGGGTGATTGAAGTTTGGACAGAAGCTCACCGCAGGGGTTCTAGTTTGATGATATTTGCCTGTAAAACAGATTATCAGGTTCAAATGGGAAGGTTTCTTCAGATTAGACTGGGTCTGAAGACTGGACATCGGACAATATTTCCCATTTTACATCGCTTATATTTGTACTGTTTTTTTCACAATATCATGTTGCACTTTGTGTGAAACATTGTTCAACGTGTAAACAAAACTCATTTCAAATAAATCGGCACAATGAGCTTCTTTGATTAGGAAGCAAAAAATTAGGTCAATATTGAACTTCAAACAGAACTCACAATCGCAGATTTCATTGTGAAGTGCTTGTGAAGTCCTCCGCTCTGAAAGATGTGTCTTAATTTGAATACATCACATTTTACGGGAAACTAATATCCAACTAAATAGGCTACAGTAAGTGTCTATCGTTGTGTTATGATTCAGGACAATCGTCATCATAGAGATATAATCCCAGCTGCACTGGGAGGCCAGGCCAAGCAGAGTCCACCCAGGCCAATCAGAGTCCAGCCAGGCCAGTATAGTACAGTGTAACAGGTCAGTGCTGAGCCAATCGGAGTCCAGCCAGGCCAGTATAGTACAGTGTAACAGGTCAGTGCTGAGCCAATCAGAGTCCAGCCAGGCCAGTATAGTACAGTGTAACAGGACACTGCTGAGCCAATCAGAGTCCAGCCAGGCCAGTATAGTACAGTGTCACAGGTCACTGCTGAGCCAATCAGAGTCCAGCCAGGCCAGTATAGTATAGTGGAAACAGGTCATTTCTCTGCACCCAAGATCCCCTGCTCCTTACTGGCATGTATTTACACAATGTATATTTTAGGTATTGGTTAATACACAATGAGTATTTAGTATGAAGTCCCCTGAATATCATCATTAGTCAGATTTAAGTCCCCTGAATTTCATCAATTAGTTAGTTAGTTTTAAGTCCTGTGAATATCATTATTAGTTAGTTAGTTTTAAGTCCCCTGAATAACATTATTAGTTAGTTTGTGGTTCCTCTGCGCTCTGTTCCCTAGCCTGTCCACCCCCTCCCCTCCCGCAGACTAAGGGTATTACTACTGTCCCGGGAAACAGTTTGACCGAGCTGTGGTGAATCTGTGTATCATCAGAACAAACATCTTAAACTCGTATTTGAACAGCGAGGCGGTCCACAGCTACAGGCCCGAAGGGCCCGTGTTTTTCAGCTGTTAACGTTTTCTTCTTCAAATATTAGCATATTTGACACTCTTCTTTCATGTGTTAATTGAAAACGATCCCTCACTGCCGATTTATTCACTATTAGCGCCTGCTAATGGGTAGCTCTCCGTATGTCTGCAGGGAAAACCAACAGCTGAAGCTTTTTAATGCTCATCTCAAAAACACCAACCTGTACGAAATAAAATAAATGTTTAAACAGCAGAGTAATCGGGCAGTGACTACTCTCAGAATACACGTGTCTGTAGATGGGGAAACGATCCCACACACGCATGCACGCACGAACACGCACACACACACCTGATCCAGGTGAGGTCCATGGTAGTGGTAGTTGTTTGGTAGGTGGTGTTGTCGCCGGTCATTCATACCCAGCCCCTGGGAGATGGGTATGGAAGGGTTGGATGTTCATTGTTGTACGGCCCGAGCATGATGACCTGGGTTCCCCTGGCAACGGGGCACCCTGCTCACAGGGGGCCTGGAGGCTGTGATGTGAAACCATCCCAGTCCCATGAACCCAGGCTTGTTGCCCTGAGTCAGCAGCCTGGGCTAATTAAGTGCAATGTGTGCATGCATGAGCGCGTGTGTTGGTGTGTGGGTGTTTGTGTAATTACGGATTGTGTGTGTGTGTGTGTGTGTGTGTGTGTGTGTGTGTGTGTGTGTGTGTGTGTGTGTGTGTGTGTGTGTGTGTGTGTGTGTGTGTGTGTGTGTGTGTGTGTGTGTGACATTATTGCCACATCAGCCTAACAGTACCATTAGGCAAAGCTGTCCGTTTGCTAACTGCTAACCGCTAGCCGCTAACCACTAGTTCTGCCCTGAATCCCTGATGGAGGCTCATTTTCCTCAGGTCTCGCAGTGATGGGGTTTCATTAAATCACCGTTCCATTTTTTCACACCAAAAAGACGCGACAAGAGACACCTTTTTCCTGTTGTTTTTTTACGCGCTACAAACAATAAGAGCGATTTGTTTGCAACGGTATGAGTTGTATCCTCAGATAACGGAACGCGGAGCAGCTGCCAAGAAATAGTGCTGGGGAGGAGAAAACAATAAAGACTGAGCAGGAAAAACATGGCTGCCAAGATAGAGAAACAAAGTGACTGGAGACGGAAGAGATAGAATAGAGATGACGAGAAAGAGAGAGAGAGAGAGAAAGAGAGAGAGAGATGAATAGAGAGACATGACGAGAAAGAGAGAGGGGGAGAGAGAGAAAAAATTGTTGATAACTACACCAATTAATGAAAAGCTCAGAGTGTTTGGAGAGTTAACTGATGCATTTAGCGCAGCCATTGTGTGAATCCGAGCGAGTGTGTGTGCTTGCGTGTGTGCGCTTGCGTGTGTGTCTGCACGCCGTGGAGTGGAAGTGACCTCGTCGAGATTGAAGCGAGACGAGGAGAGACGGGCCAGAGTACTTTTGAACGGAGCTCCTGGGATGGAGATGAATGAAGAGTGGAGGAGAGCGACACAGCTGGGAGTCAGGAGGCAAGAGGGCCGAGAGAGAGAGAGAGAGAGAGAGAGAGAGAGAGCGCTCTTATCATAGAAGACTTGAGATGGCAGGTAAAAGAAAAGCAATTTCTGGAGCAGAGCTCCGTAATGGGGGGAGATAGAGGTAGCTCACGGCCGGATCAACCGCTTGGTTCAGAGGCATCGACTCAGAGGGAAGAGGACGGCGCTCGGACACACAGAGGAGGGCTGCTGACTGCCGAGGGCACCAGAGTGGTTTAAGCACCCTGGTGGTGATAGCATATTAATGCTGCTGTGCTGTATAAGGCTAGCCTAGCACTGGGGATATCTTAGCCGTGGTGAGGCTGTAGCAGCGGGGATAGCGTAGCCTTGATGAAGGCTCAGTGATGGTACTAGCTTAGATATGGTACTAGCGCAGCGGTGGTACTAGTGTAGCGTTGGTACTAGCCTAGCGTTGGTACTAACGTAGCGGTGGTGGTAACATAGCTGAGATGAAGGTTCAGTAATGGTACTAGCGTAGCTGTGGTCCTAGCGTAGCGGTTGAGATATATCATAGCTATGATGAAGGCCTTAGTGATGGTACAAGCATAGCGCTGGTGATAGTGTTGTGGGGATGACGGCATAGTGATGATGCATCGTTGCGGTCAAACCTAGGTTATATTCGTCGTCGTGTGCGAACCAAGAATGATAATACGCAGAAGGAAAATAAGTTGAGTCACAAGATCACAACCACTCTTTGTACCAGGTTGATGCACAATATAACAGCCTACAGCAGGGCTCCAGACTAACGTTTCTCACTCGGAGCACTGTGGCCCCTAACTGAAAATTGTATGGGCACCAGTGTTGTTTTTGGCAGGCATTTTAGATTTAGTTTTAGTCTTAGTCTTTTTGACGAAATGCTTCTTAGTTTTAGTCCCATTTTAGTCATTTCTATCTTTGAAAGTTTTAGTCTAGTTTTAGTCTGACGAAAACTCAAAAGGTTTTAGTCTAGTTTTAGTCCGACGAAAACTCGTCGGACTGTCGCACTCGTGTGTGCCGTGTGCGTGCAGGCGCAGCTGCGCGCGAGCGAGGCTTTTAGTGTGTGATGGGGGCGTGACTGTTAGGACAAGCAGCTGGCTCCATTTCTCCATTTCTTTTCCGCATATTATAGTTGGCGGGAAAAAAGCATGTTTTGAAACTTTGTTCGTCCACTCACTAACAATTTAGTCTCGTCTAGTTCTCGTCTGACGAAAATGTCTACATTTTTCGTCACATTTTAGTCTTTATATGGCTTTGGTGACGTTCGTCTTAGTCTCATTTTCGTCATGGAAAAAAGGGGTCTGACGACGTCATTTTCGTTTTCGTCTTGCCTGACGAAAACAACACTGATGGGCACAACCAGAAATTTTAGGGGCACACATCGTGAGCCCCTTTATTGTATTACCAATGAATAGTTTGATAATAGACGCAGAAATTACTATATGCTGTTTCAAGTTTTATTGTGTTTCTCATACATCCCAACGGTTTCCACGTGTGCGTGCATGCGTTCAACGAGCACGGAACAGAATGACAGTTTCACGGGAGTGCGCCCGCTTGTCTTCGTGCCGCTTGACAGGACGCTGTGAGTCCTGCACGGGTTCGGGTACCCGCACAATTTGGATGAACTGTGTTGGACACAGGTGCGGGTCGGGTCGGACGCCTGAACAGCGTTGGTCGGTCGCGGGTTTTGGGATTGCGAGCGAGACTTCGCCGGTGCTCGGGTATGTTATTCAGTAGCGGAGGAGTCAACTAAAACCGTCAACATCAGATTATGTGCTTTTTTTGCACAGCAATCTAAAGCACCACGCCAAACACCAGACAGTGTAATTCCCTGGCTTTCCATCTAATGTGTCTAATTTTCCTTCGGGTGTGGTCGGGCGTCGTTATCAATTTATAGTGGGTCTGGGCGGGTGCGGAATGTAATTCGCACTAATGTCGGAACACGGGTCGGAGGCGGTTTTAAGTATTGCATGTGCGTGTTTGCAAAATAAGACCCGTGCAGGACTCTGACTGGCACTGACACACTAGCCGAAGGTCGGAAGTACGAGTCAATAGTTCGAGTCACAGACGTTTACGCTCGCTCGATAATAATAATTTACTGACGTGCCCCTTCAACGTTTAACGTGTCAAAAATAAATAATTAAAAAGGGCAAATTTGCTCAATTCTGTTGAGATTTTGGTCGAAAATACGACCATTTGGTCGTAGTCTGGAGCCCTGCTACAGGTGTGTACTGTACACTATAGAAAACTTTGACACATTGATGATCCTTTCCTTTCACCGCCGTACCTTCTGTTGTACCTCGCTGGTCCTTGAAGACACTCTGTCTGGTCTTTATCCAAACCACCTTAGATCAGCGCTCTACTGAGAGCGCTCTTCTTCCTTGAGTTCCATTATGTTCAGACCCGGTCGTCCTCTACACTCGTCTGTACGCCGTGTTTCCTCCTAATAATACCGCTCTATTCTGGGCTTCGAGGCGGGCAAACATGGGGCCTTGGAGTGCGGACACGCGAAGGCACTCTGAAGGCCCCAAGATCTCCTGGAGTGTCTCTGAATAATGGAGGTGGGGAGAGAGGAGAGAGAGACAGCTCTGTGGAGCGGTTGGAGAGTGTCAGAGTAGCTTTACTTTTATACCATTCTCTGTCTTTCTCTCTCCCTCCGACATGAGGAGTTCAGACCTGCCAGAGAAGTTGGGTTCTCGCAAGGGTGACATGTAGCAGTTGGTTGTTAGTAAAGTACGTCGTGTGGCTGTGTGTGTGTGCGTGTGTGTGTTTGTGTGTGAATCAATTATATTTTGATTAATGTCAAGCAGTGATCGACCGATATATCGGCCGGCCGATATAATCGACTGATATTTGCGCTTTTTACGTGTATCGGCTGATTTTTTTTCCGGTATTGGCCGATATATTTTCTTTTTTGGCCATGATTTACAGACAGTTCAATAAATGTTAATTTTTTCAAATTGAGACATTGTAACATTTGTTTTCATCATTGTGTCATTTAATGATGTAAATTGAGGGAGGCTTAGCCTGGAAATCCAGACCCACATCTAGAAAGCTCTGGTCTGGCAAAGAGTAATGAAAATGGCCCAACTCGAGGGAAGGCACCAAGCATGCATTTGAAAATATCACTGGATAACACACGTTGGATAACATTACGACCAATCAGAAGAATACAAGGGGTGACGTATCCAGACCAGTGGAGTTAACAAATAGATAAGACTCTTGCCGTATCCGGTCTGTAAAACTGCAACGCTTTTGGCTTGCCTATATCGATACATTGATGTGATTGATTAAGGTTCTGGGCCAGGGGAGGCCCAGAATATACACAAGTATATTGCTCGTTCTCAGAGTCACTCGCTGAGCAAATTCAAATTGTGCTCTCGCGAGAACTCTGGATTCCCAGGGTAGTATCGGCACCAAATATCTGCTCAAGAAAATCGGTATCGGCATATCGGTTATCGGCTAAGGCTGATGAAAAGAAATTGCTATCGGTATCGGCCCTAAAAAATCCATATCGGTCGATCTCTAATATCAAGGTTTAAATCACACAGAGCCGAACAATCATTGCTACTATCAAGTTGTCAACTAACGATTCTTATCATGAGCATCCCATAATATGTGGTTTATGTTAGATTGTGTGTTCTGATGTGATTCCAAACATTTCCGTGTTTCAAATATGAAACCATAGAAATCTCTGACCAGAGATGCAAAGGTGAAATATTAAATCTAATATGTAACTAGGTATTGAGTCGTTAATACAACATTCTGAAAACATTACATTTTTAAAACATGACATGCATAGTAATGGGGCGCTGGGACTCTATCTCTCCCACAGCAAACGGTTGAACCTCATTTTAATTTAGCCCGCTCCCTTTTCACCGTGCATGGAGCTACCATTGACAGACCCTCACAGTGCATGAGAACGATTGTGATGGGCCTATTTTCTGCCAGCGTTAGCCGCACACCGTAGCCTGCCTGGGGAACCTGGGTCTATTGATTCTTAATGGAAAGCCAAGAGCTAAACTAAGCTAGCGTAGCGGCGCTGCACAGGCAGACAGGTTGCTAACGAAGGGGGTGAGATGAAAGCACAACAGCCCAGTGAACTTTATGTAATTGGAGGTTTGGGGTTTTATGAAGTGTGTTATTGGATATTCTCTCAGTATCTCTTAAACTGACCCCTATTCTTTACTGTTTCAAAATGGAGCCTCTAGTGATGGGTGGTATGTAGAGCCTCCTCCCAGTCTACCCAGTCGACTGCACCAACTGTAAGGTTGATCTACCCATCATACATCTTGGTAGGCACTACCACTAGTGAGGTCCCTGGAGGGATTCCAGCCATATTTAAACGGCTCAGAATCACAGCTAGTGTCAAAGTGTTCCCTTTAATGACGTACACAAACACAGTTGAAGTGGACGATGGTTTGCTAAAACGTGTGTGTGTGTGTGTGTGTGATCATTTAGATGTTGATGTGGATCTAGAGCACATGTTTCAGTGGTGAGGTCTTAGGAGAGGATCTTCAGAGTTAACTGAGAGGTTCATGCCAACGGGCCAATGTTTGTCCTATTGGCTACAGCGTTGGCAATATTGCTGGAGAAAGAGGGAGTGATTGATGTGTGAGAGAGAGAGAGTGAGAAAGAGAGCAGTGAGAGAAAGAGAGGTGTGAGGGAGGCTGTGTGAGGAATGGAGTTGGACAATGCCAGAGTCAGGGAGAGACATTTGGCAAGGAGAGATAGAAGGGATTATGGAGCGCGTGTGTGTGAGGGAGAAAGAGATGAGAGGGAGCGATACACTGTCTGTTTTACGTTGGATTTTCATCCTCCGTGTTTCTGGCATGCTATTGCGATTATTTCCCTTTTCTCTTCCCCCCTTCTAACCCCCTCACCGCCTCTCTCTGTGTACTTCTGTCCAGCCAGATATCTGGTGCCGTCAGGATCAGATTCCTCTACACATTGAGGTTGCACTAAGCCGACCACATGTTCAAATACACAGGATACAAGTCCAGAACCTAGGGCATCATTACATCGTCTGCCACAGCCTCTTCCGGCTTCCTGCCCAAATCCTGGTCTGCTGCCATGTACCAGGAACAGGCCTCCATCTTGGTGAGGTGACACATCGGTCTGGACCAATAGCGGCCCTGCGAGGCCCTCACTTTGCTCCGGTTCACTAGCCTACATAGGGGAGCCAGGCCTCTTTGGCCTCGCTGTGGGGCCTCGCTGTGGGGCCTCGCTGTTGCCCCAAGCCTCACTGGGGCCAGGCCTCGTTGGAGTGGCGCCGCTCTGGGCTGTGTTTCTAGGTTAAGCGCTGCCTTGCTTCTGCCTCTTTGTGTCACTGGGAGCGGGCGACAGAGGGGCCGTCGCCCCTCAGTGTTGACGTACCTCTCAGAACGCCCTGCTCTCTCTGATGTCGGGGTGTCTGCTCTTTGACTTCGTCTCACCCGACTGAACTGAATGCTCCCCCCGAAAAAGCTCCCTTTCTTCCATCCCTCAATTTATTCTCCCTCTCTGTGTCTCCCCTTCTCCTCTCTTCATCTCACTAACTCATTGACTCATTGAAGGCAGGGTGGGGTTACCATGGCAACTGCTGTTTCCTCTCCCCATCGGCATCAAAGACTCAATTCTTCTCTCTCTCTCTCTCTCTCTCTCTCTCTCTCGTTTTTTTTTAATCATTAGCCCCGTTTCAGTCTCCCCTTCCTTCTCCATCATCCCTCTTCATTCCCTCTTTTGTCCTGGTGGGATAATAAAAGAGAAAGTGAAGAGATAGAGAGAGCGGGCTGACCTGCCCTGTGACTCATAGCTGTTTCCTCTCACGAGGCAGTGGGCCATAGCGTCACTGCATCGATTGGCGGCGAGACGCAATAAAACCAAAACAGCAGGAAGCACAGGGGAGTCTCCATTAACCACATCCCGTGGACACCTTGAGCTAGTCTGCACCTGAGGAGGAGTTCTGCTGCAAGCACACTGCATGGGACCTGGTTATGTCAGAGGTCAATGCATGGGACCTGGTTATGTCAGAGGTCAATGCATGTGACCTGGTTATGTCAGAGGTCCCTGCATGGGACCTGGTTATGTCAGAGGTCCCTGCATGGGACCTGGTTATGTCAGAGGTCAATGCATGTGACCTGGTTATGTCAGAGGTCCCTACATGTGACCTGCATTTGACCTGGTTATGTCAGAGGTCACTGCATGTGACCTGGTTATGTCAGAGGTCCCTGCATGTGACCTGCATTTGACCTGGTTATGTCAGAGGTCAGTGCATGTGACCTGGTTATGTCAGAGGTCAATGCATGGGACCTGGTTATGTCAGAGGTCAATGCATGGGACCTGGTTATGTCAGAGGTCCCTGCATGGGACCTGGTTATGTCAGAGGTCCCTGCATGTGACCTGGTTATGTCAGAGGTCAGTGCATGTGACCTGGTTATGTCAGAGGTCAATGCATGGGACCTGGTTATGTCAGAGGTCCCTGCATGGGACCTGGTTATGTCAGAGGTCCCTGCATGTGACCTGGTTATGTCAGAGGTCCCTACATGTGACCTGCATTTGACCTGGTTATGTCAGAGGTCACTGCATGTGACCTGGTTATGTCAGAGGTCCCTACATGTGACCTGCATTTGACCTGGTTATGTCAGAGGTCACTGCATGTGACCTGGTTATGTCAGAGGTCCCTGCATGTGACCTGCATTTGACCTGGTTATGTCAGAGGTCAGTGCATGTGACCTGGTTATGTAAGAGTTCTCTTATGAGAACTTGTGTGTCCATTGTGTGTGCAATCCTCTGTGTGTGCTTGCAAGGGGTTCATTTGTGAGGGGCGTGCAACCCTGATTGTGGTAGAAGGGGGTCTCCCAGTGTGACTCAGGACCTCGTATCAGAGAGGGGGGTCTCAGTGTGACTCAGGTCGTGTATCACAGAGGGGGATCTCAATGTGACTCAGGTCCTCGTATCTCAGAGGGGGGTCTACCTCTGTGATGTCATAGTGACTCATAATGTGTTGTTTGATTGCGTTGGAGATCTGAACAATGAGCTCTCTGTGTTCTTCCTCCTCTTTTAAAAAGGGCAGTTGGTCTCGTGGCATTAACAACGAGATGACTCCAACTACAACAGCCCCACGCTTTGAGTTTCAAACCATCACGCTGTTGCCGTTCGGTTTATTATTCATGTGTTTTGCTTTCTCAAAGCACATCTGTTGTAATGTTATGCAAAGGCGCACAACTGCAAAGCGTGGGACCTGTTTGTCACAATGTGAACCTTCAGAGTTGTTTCTTATGGCTCTGATTTCCGCTTCTTAACAAGGATGTGCTCGTATGGGCTGTGGGATAAAGGATATAGGTAACAGCGCATTGCTTTGTCTGAGCAACAAGCTAGTGGAGGCTAGTAAAAACCAGGCGTCCATTGTCAATGCGCTCCCCCTATTGGATGAGGTTAAGGGAAGGACCCCATTGGGCACACTGCATTGTTCTCTTCAGTTATGGGTATGACCATATGACGCTCTTCTTCTCTCTCCTGCTCTCTCTCCCTCTCTTTCCCCTGAGAAGCAGCTGCCCGTGCATTCACAAACATGCAGACTATGCATTATTCAGACTGGCGAGATCCTCTGAAGCATGTGCACACGCACACGCAAACGCACACATACACAAACACACTATCAACAAAGGCCCCTTTGCGATCCTATGTTGCGTGTGTGTTTTCCATTTCCATAACCTGGGGCGTATATGTGTCGGGACAGCAAAATGAAAGTTGACAGCATCTTTCTTCGAGACTGAAGGTTTCTCTTCCTCATTCATCTCCTCAGACATCCAGGGCATTAGTGCTCCTAAAACAACTGGTCCGCTCCAAGTCCAGGAGCTCTGGACGGCCACACAAACCCTGTGTTGGTTCATAGAATACTCCTCTGGTGAATCTTCATACAGAATTGGGCTTCGTTCATGTTTCAGATCCATCGTCATATTCACATCAATGGAACAACCAGTAATCCATAATGTGTCCATCAATAGTCAATAACAGCTGTTAACTGATTGAGTGTGTCAGGCTTCACACAGTGCAAACTAGGAAATAATCAACGATATAATCAACACTTTAGAACAAGGCCAAGGTAAATAGCAAACAGTCTTGGTTCGTTTTGTTAAATATGCTCATTCTACCCCCGGACGCACAGCCTTGGTTAAAGCACCCAGCCAATGAGACGGTGCGGTCCTTTGTCATGCCAAGAGTGTCTCAACAAAGCTGTGAGTCTAGTGAATCTTCCATGTTCTCTGCGTGTTCTGGAACAATCCGCCTGGCACTGGGCGACTACAACTCAACACAACACAAAGAGACCTCCCATCTGTGATGTCATTACTGAGCGCCACCAGCAGGGCTCTCCGTCTGAAACCTGAGGATTACAAACAGTTTAGGGAGCGTTTTGGCGCCTCAAAGCGCTGGTGGTCATTCTATTCTGACCGCAGGCGAGGGGAACACAATGGAGGAGCATCAGGGTCTCATCGGGACGAGCGGGATTGGACTCTGACAGCATGTTCGCTTTCTTTGTAGGACACACAAACACACACACGCACACACTTCTTATAACACAAACACACATTCACACTTTTTATAATACACACACACTTATAACACGCACGCACACACACACACACACACACACACACACACACACACACACACACACACACACACACACACACACACACACACACACACACACACACTTCTTATAACACACAACACCCCTTTAGAGACACATGAAGTGGTCCTGAATTCTTGATTCTTCTATTCCTCAGCACAGTACCTTTTTAGAAACCATAGAACATACTAAATCTCTTAAATCTGACTGCACGCAACCTTCTGTGAACTTCTTATGGTAACTTTCTCCAAATGTTTTGGGGAGTAAAGGAAATGTCCAAGAACATTCTGCCCTGTTTCCAACTCAATCGTACGGCATAACGGGTGGTGGTTATATGGTGTTTAACTGTATATTGTTTGGTTGATGGTTTGATTCCCCATATTAAACTTCCTTAATGCTGCCCATGCTACCTTTCCTTTGCACTACGACCCGGGTCACATGGGTACCACCAGGTCACATGGGTACCACAAAGTCACAGGTCACATGGGTACCACAAAGTCACAGGTCACATGGGTACCACAAAGTCACAGGTCACATGGGTACCACAATGTAACAGGTCACATGGGTACAACCAGGTCACATGGGTACCACCAGGTCACATGGGTACCTCCAGGTCACATGGGTACCATTAGGTCACATGGGTACCATTAGGTCACATGGGTACCATTAGGTCACATGGGTACCACTAGGTCACATGGGTACCACTAGGTCACATGGGTACCACTAGGTCACATGGGTACCACTAGGTCACATGGGTACCACTAGGTCACATGGGTACCACTAGGTCACAGGTCAAATGGGTACTACTAGGTCACATGTCACACGGGTACACATGACCTAGTTCCTAGAAAGACTCCCCAGAGATAGTTGCAGTGAACGGTGCGTACTTTTGTCTGAGGCGTGTTTATCGCCGCCTCATCCTCAGCTGGTACAGTAATGAGAGGTGTGTAGCAGTGATCAGCCGGTACCCCTATGAAGGCCTGGTAGTGTGGGATGTATCCGAGGAATTGGTGTGTTGTACCGCACAACGTCTTGACAGTCCAACGCACAAAAGACGTTGACAGCTAAATAAACGAGATGGCTGAGAAATGCTATTATTATGTTTTTTCTGTCCACGTTAAATCTTCGTGTCTCCGCTCTGACGCTGTGGTTCAGTTCATATTTCATCTGCTACAGACAACATCTCTGTTGTTTTTGCCCCGCAGAATCATCAACTTTGGCCGAATCAATGTGAGCCAGCCGTTCTTAAGATCCCTGCACAAACACCGTTGCAATGGCTTGTTTCCTTGTTTTATCTTGCTGTTTGCTCCTCTCCCCTCCTGTCCTCTCCTGTCCTCTCTTCTCCCTCTTCTGCTCTGTTTTCCTTTCTTCAACTTTCTGCCCTTCCCTCTTCTCATCTCTCTTTTCCCCTTCTCCTCACCTTTACCCCTCTCCTCTTATCTTCTCCTCTCCCCTCCCCTGTCCTAGCTCTCCTCTTCTCTCCTCCCATCTTCTCCTTCCTCCTATCTCCCCTGCTGCCTGTGTGTGTGTTCTGGTTGATAATGTGCATCACTGGGCACTGAGAGGAAATGGTTGCTCAAGGTTGCCTTGTTGTTTGGTTTGACAAAGATGGCTACACACTCACACAATTACACTTCAACGAAAAGACACACACACACACACACACACACACACACACGGAGACACCCACACACAGACACACACACACTCTCACACTCACACACACTCTCACACTCTCACACACACACAAAATTACACTTTAACACACATAAACAGTAACACAATTACACTTAAACACACACACACACACTTTTGACAGAACACCACAGAGCGTTAATCGGGTGTCCACCTGATAGGAAGTACCTGTGTTCAGACAGGAAGTACCTGCCTTTAGACAGGAAGTACAGAGATGGGTCTCTCTCTCTCTCTCTCTCTCTCTCTCTCTCTCTCTCTCTCTCTCTCTCTCTCTCTGCTATTGACATGTGCATGTCCATTATGAACCAATTATGCAGCCCCAGTGTGAGCGAGCACACGCCCCCAGCTCTGATTGATGTGCCCGTTACCCACGTTTATCCAAAGTGACCTCCACAGAGTCCAGGACTGAAGGGTCAGGGAGAGGCCAGGGGTGAGAGGTGAGAGGGTCATCTGTCCCAGACTCATCGCTGTGACACCCTTCTAGTGATTAGTTCAGTCCATATATTAGTCACACTGGCAGTTGCATTGGGTGGTGGGAACCCTGGCAGTGTTAATGCCTTGCTCTACCAGTTGAGCCACACAGGGAATTTAACCTGTAACCCTGGCAGTGTTAATGCCTTGCTCTACCAGTTGAGCTACGCAGGGAATTTAACCTGTAACCCTGGCAGTGTTAATGCCTTGCTCTACCAGTTGAGCTACGGAGGGAATTGAACCCTAGCCCTGCAATTGTAATGCCTTGCTCTGCGTTAAGCCCCCAGACCCAGTGTCTTGTCTGTTTTTCCCAGATGAAGGGTTAGAGCCAGGCGCTCGTACCTTGAGGAGGATGGGGGGGGCTGAAGGTTGAAGTTAAACTCTAAACGCTGCTAACTGAATCCCCGCCTCAGGGTGGTAAACCGACTGACTGCTCCGACCCTCGGGGCGTTCCTCTACACGCTACTCAGAGCGCTGGATTACCCCGTACTCCCCTCACATGGCGGTGTACTGTGCAATAGTACTGATGTCTTAGTCAACGATAGGGGAGGACGACACAGCCAGGGCCACCACCGGGACCCCTTTCCTGTGGCTCTCTCTCTGTCTCTGTCTCTCTCTGTCTCTCTCTCTGTCTCTCTCTCTCTCTCTCTCTCTGTCTCTCTCTCTCTCTCTGTCTCTCTGTCTCTGTCTCTCTCCCTGTCTCTGTCTCTCTGTCTCTGTCTCTCTGTCTCTGTCTCTCTGTCTCTCTCTCTGTCTCTCTCTCTGTCTCTCTCTCTCTCTCTCTGTCTCTCTGTCTCTGTCTCTCTCCCTGTCTCTGTCTCTCTGTCTCTGTCTCTCTGTCTCTGTCTCTCTGTCTCTGTCTCTCTGTCTCCCTCTCCTCAGTGTGGGGCTTTAGAGTGGAGGCCTGGAGGAGGGGTGGTGTTCACCAGATACTGCCTCTGTCTGAGCCTCCCAGCCACGGTCCAGATGAACACCTGCGGCCCGCCGCGGATCAGGCCAACTGGCAGGCGGAACAACCCAATTATAAAAGTTCATTTTGGACACACAATAATTACTTGGCCGGCAGATGTTTCCACTCTGGCCGGGAAAAAGACACGATTGTAAAAGTAAACGTTGGACTGGTGCTAGGTGATGGATGGTGATAGGTGATGGATGGTGCTAGGTGATGGATGGAGAATGGATGGTGATGGATGGTTGATGGTGATGCATAGGGGATGGACGATGGATCACATATCAAACACCTGAACCTGGACCGGTAACTCTGTCACGGTCTGTTTCGGGAGTCTGTAAGGCGCTGTCTGACCACTGGGTTGAACTACGTTCCATGATGTATTAGTGATGACGACCACCGTGTGCTTCAGGAGAACCAACAGGTTTGTGTCCCGGACCAAATGTTCCTCTGATCCTGATCTCTTCTGTCCTCCGCCGAGCTGCAGGCCACGGTAGATGAATGTGCACCGACCGTCCCTTACCTGCTGCTTAACGATCTCCAGCTGAATTCTCTGTAAGGCACTTAGTGAGATGAATTTGTAGCTCTCATGGAATCGCTCTCATGCGAGCCTAGTCAGAGCACAGAGGATGTGCAGTGGTTCACGCATGACCTGTCTGTCTCTGTGTGTGTGTGTGTGTGGGTGTGTGTGTGTGTCTGTGTGTATGCACCCTGTGGGGGTCGTTCACATGTTCTCTGTTCTAGAAGCATCCAAGAGTCAGTGTGACTCATCAGGGACTGCTGGAGACACACACTGACAAAGACACACACACACACACACACACACACACACACACACACACACACACACACACACACACACACACACACACACACACACACACACACACACACACACACACACACACACACACACACACAGAGAGAGACACATGCGCGCACACAGACACACACACACACACTCACTCACATAGGCAAACACACTCGCACAAACAGGCAAACACACACTCACACAAGCACACAAATGCAGACACAGACACAAACACGCACATACAGACACAGAAACACACAAACAGCCACACACAGGCACGCACGCACAGACACACACACTCACACAGGCAAACACACTAACACACAGGCAAACAAACACACACACTCACACATGCACACACATTCAGAAACATGCAGACACAGACACCCAAATGCAGACACTGACACACATGGATACACACAGACACACACACTGACACACACACTGACACACACACTGACACACACACTGACACACACACACACATACACACACGCAGACACACTCGTATAATAATATTCCCCTTAGGGGGGGACGGTGGTGGTTAATATATATTTTTTAATATAGCATCGATTCGATTTGATATTTTTCCTAATTAAGAAGTAGGAGCTTGTGTCTACTGAGGCTCTAATCAAAGACGTGAGGATGTCAGACCCGGTTCGCTCAGCAAGCGAACAGAGATCCGCTTTGATCTGATTCTCCTCATCACCTGCTGTCTCATGCATCGTTCTTCCGCTGGTTTCTGTTTTATGGTGTCTTCTGCACACATGTCCCGTCCCCTCTCCCCTCCCAGCCATCCTTAACGTCCCACTCGTCTGCCTGCTGTAAAAAGAGGATCTGAGGAGAAACAAGCCACCGCTAAGGTGACAAAAACATGCTTTGATGATCCTCCCAGCGCACTCTCTTCCTCCGCTCGTCCGCCTGACATTTACGCCGCCGAGTTCTCCTCTCCCGTCTGAACGTGTTTGAGGCGGTTTCTCCCGAACCGGAGAACACGGCGAGCCGTTCCTCTCACCTGTCTCTGGCGTCTCAGTTCTGCTGAGGAACCAACCACAGCCACGGCAGAAGCACATCCTGTTCGCTCAGAGTTCTGGGACGTACTGTCACCACGATCCACACGTTTCAGCAGGAGGGGTGTGTGTGTGTGTGTGTGTGTGTGTGTGTGTGTGTGTGTGTGTGTGTGTGTGTGTGTGTGTGTGTGTGTGTGTGTGTGTGTGTGTGTGTGTGTGTGTGTGTGTGTGTGTGTGTGTGATAAATATTTGCGACACAACGATGCAATCCCTCATGGCAGTTTGTCAGCAAACACTTATTTTTTTCAGACTTTTTGTGTATTTTCCAAACGTCTCTCTCGCTCTCATTCTCTCTGTCTGTCTGTGTCTCACTTTCTCTTTCTCTCTATTTCTCATTTTATTGCTCTCTCTCTCTCTCTCTCTCTCTCTCTCTCTCTCTCTCTCTCTCTCTCTCCGTCGCTCTCTGTGTCCTCTCATGCCGTGTCGCCAGACTGCCAGCCTCCCTCCCCATCACCATGGAGACAGATGTGATGTCAGCGCTGGTGTTGCCCAGGTGCAGTCTCTGCACCCCCCCCCACCCCCCCCCCACTCCCTGTAATCACACATGTCACAAGGGCGTGGGGGAGCATCATAAATTTAATCAAATAAGCCCGCCGAGACCCACATGAGGGGAAGCCTCTCATTGGTTAGAGGGTCTGATTGTAAGCAGGCTTGTCCTTGGACGGCTGATTTCAGGCGTGCCGAGTGCTCTCCCAGATGATAGGAGCAGGAGAGCAAGGGTTCTTCTGTGTCAGCGCCACAGGGACAAAGAGAAAGAACTGATCTGAGCCCAACAGAAAGTCAGTACCTCGACTCCTCCCCCTAACAATGACAGCAGGGTGGGGAATTAAAGCAGATTCAAAGTACCTGATACAGTGTGATTCATCCTTCAGTAATCCTCCTGGCTCCAGGTGGAGATGCTTATAGCAGGGTGAGGAGGATTGTTTGTGTGACTGGGTGAATGCATGGGGAATGCATCGATGCGCATTCCCATGGCCCAGTGCTTTGAGTGGCAATGATGGTTCAAAAGGCTGTTCAAACATTAACATGACACTGAGCTCGGATCCACAGACCTTTCTGATGTTTCTTTGTACTGCTAAGGAGAAATGTGTGATATTGAAAAGTCTGGCCAGACTCTCCTTGTTTTGATACTAATTCAGTGTGATGATGGCGATCAGAAGGAGAGACAGGGTGATGGAAGGGCTGAAAGGCTGGTGCGTGGGTGTAGGAGGCGTAGGTGGGTAACCTGCCCGTCACGCGGATGTTAAACTGATGTTACACGGACATTACACGGATGTTACATGGTCGTCCGTTCAGTGTTTAATGAGACCAGGACATCAAAGCGTCGACAATAATGTTG
Source organism: Gadus macrocephalus (assembly GCF_031168955.1). Classification (NCBI taxonomy): domain Eukaryota; kingdom Metazoa; phylum Chordata; class Actinopteri; order Gadiformes; family Gadidae; genus Gadus; species Gadus macrocephalus. The sequence continues at coordinate 12,168,705 of NC_082400.1, read as the reverse complement.
CACAGTGAAAGGTGGTTGTGACCTTATGAAAACTCTTGAACACACACACACACACACACACACACACACACACACACACACACACACACCAATGCACAAAACGCCTTCATACAAACACACGGCACACAAATACGATTGCACACAAACGGATAAAAGTGTGCGCAGTCAAACAAAGATACACACAGAAGCGGCAAACTCTCTTTGACTCTCTCACGCACACACAGACACGCACCAACACTCACACATACACACAAACACTAACCCGTGCTCGTTCTCCGTTCTAATTCTACCCAGAGCAGGAAATGAGGTCATGGCAGTCTAGACTTTAACTGGAAGGCTCTTCACTGTGGCGTAGATTACATTCACACACACATCAATAGTCAGCGAGCTGTGTTTGTGTATGTGTGTGTGTGTGCGTGTGTGTGTGTGTGTGTGTGCGTGTGTATGTGTGCGCTCTGAGTTATTAAATATATGCTGCTCCCTCGGGCTTCAGGGACTTGACGGATCCCGTCACTGGTCTTTGATGCGCTCTTGTACACAACATCTCTCACGCTCTCTCTCTCTCCATCCGTTCCTAACTCTCTCGCTCTCTCTCCATCCGTTCCTTACTCGCTTGCTCTCTCTCTCTCTCTCCATCCATTCCTCTCTCTCTCACTGTCTAACATGCGACGCACCAAGGTATGAATCATAGCCACACTTGACACACATGCATTGTTAACATGGAGAAATGTGCATTCTCGCAAACAGAAAATGACAAAGGAATTACAACATGCATGCATGGGCCACAACATGTGAGCACACAGACACATTTACACGCACACACAAAGCGACACACAAAAAAGAAACACAGCACACAAAAGACACGCAGCATACAAAGACACACACATAGATTGCACTGTGCATCTCAGACTCCTGGGAGACTGTTAATGTGTTCACATCCGTCGTCGATCAAGCATCTATTAACATTTGAGTTGAGCGTTTCGTCTGACGAGTTGGCCTGTTCCAGGGAGACAGTATACAAGGGTACTTAAATCCCTTTCCAATTATGGTTCACTTTTAATGACTGGCTTGCCCTATAACGCCACGGCTCTGACATTAATCACCTCCTCAGTGAATAAGGGCTACAGGGAAACAGGAACTTACCAACTAGACTGACGTCTGACAAGGGCTTCGGACTTCCATCTCACTTCACTCAGTGGGAAGAGCTTTGGGTCTCCATATATATATATATACACACACACACATTACCTTTCAAAAATGTGGGTGTATAATACAGAAATAAAGTTTAGGCATTGTAAATGTGATAAATCACTATTCTAGCTGGAATTGGCAGATTTTTTAATGAAATATCTACTTGGTGTATAGTGGCCAATTTCCAGCAACCGTCACTCCTGTGTCCTAATGGTACATTGTTCAGCTAATCGTGTTAAAAGGCTAATTGATGATTTGAAAACCCTTGTGCAATTATGTTCGCATAGCTAAAAACTGTTGAATAAAAGTGTGAGTTTTCATGGAAATCATGAAATTATCTGGGTGAACCCCAACTTTTGTACGTTATATATATATATATATATATATATATATACGTTTACAGTCTGCTGTAACCTTAAGCAGCTGTGAGACGCTAAACTAATTAGCCCCCCGTTGACCGCTCTGTGTTTATGTTGCACTCTAAAACATCTCACTGCTATTTGTGGTCTGTCTCTGTTTAACCGATGGAGTTCAGAGTGAGCTTTCCTGACTTCAAAAACTGCCCAACGATCAGAGTCTGTTCCTACAGACTGCGTTCCGTGTATAGACGGTGTTGTTTCATGCGAGACCCGAGAGGAATTATCTTTCCTTTCCGTGTCCAGCGCCTGTCGTGGTCCTTCTCCTGGACCGGGGGGAGGAGCTAGAGGAACCCAGGGCTGCTCGCTGCCCGCTCAACCAGACGAAATGTCAACTCCATAGTGTCTCAGTCAGCGGTTTAGTGTTCCACAACAACAGACGCTCCCATAAAGACCCGCGGGCCCCGTTCTCCCTCAACAAACTCTTTTTGTTTTACTAAAACTACGAATACGCAGAAAAGTTTCCCTTCGACCGTTAATTGAGGAGCTGTTTCCTCACCCCTAAAAATAAACACATTTTTTTAAACCAACTCTAAAATTAAAGGACTGTTACATTTACGTTTAGGGCATTTAGCAGACGCTTTTATCCAAAGCGACTTACAATAAGTACATTTACCTACACAGAAGAAAGCCAAGCACTAACAATCACTAGGGTGACCCATTCCTTAAGCAGCAGATCCAGGATCAGTGTTAGGAGAGGACCCAGGATCAGTGTTAGCAGCAGACCCAGGATCAGTGTTAGGAGCAGACTCAGGATCAGTGTTAGGAGCAGACCCAGGATCAGTGTTAGCAGCAGACCCAGGATCAGTGTTAGCAGCGGACCCAGGATCAGTGTTAGCAGCGGACCCAGGATCAGTGTTAGGAGCGGACCCAGGATCAGTGTTAGGAGCAGACTCAGGATCAGTGTTAGGAGCAGACCCAGGATCAGTGTTAGCAGCAGACCCAGGATCAGTGTTAGCAGCAGACCCAGGATCAGTGTTAGCAGCAGACCCAGGATCAGTTATAGCAGCAGACCCAGGATCAGTGTTAGCAGCAGACCCAGGATCAGTGATAGGAGCAGACCCAGGATCAGTGTTAGGAGCAGACCCAGGATCAGTGTTAGGAGCAGACCCAGGATCAGTGTTAGGAGCAGACCCAGGATCAGTGTCAGGAGCAGACCCAGGATCAGTGCTAGGACAGACCCAGGATCAGTGATAGGAGCAGACCCAGGATCAGTGTTAGGAGCAGACCCAGGATCAGTGTTAGGACAGACCCAGGATCAGTGTTAGGAGCGACCCCTGAGGTGTCCTTCAGTGAGGGTCTGTGAGAGAGGGTCTATTAAGGATACAACATTGAATTTGCTGCTGGAGCCGTGATGGACCCCCCACACCTCCAGCCATCTCTCATCGGTGTCCCCCAGACTTTACCCTTTGAGGGCTCCCCGGGGAGGAGAGCAGTCTGAGAATAATTAAACACGAGAGAAGACTCACGGCGCTCGCTGTGATAATGATGTCATTCATTTCCGTGGAGCTGAATGATATCCGGAGTCCTTCTCTTCTGACCTACGAGTTTCTGTGTAGAGTACAGACGTCGTGTGATTAAGTGCTGGTCACGGGCTGACCGGGGGGGGGGTGTGTGTGTGTGTGTGTGTGTGTGTGTGTGTGTGTGTGATTTTATGATTCGTCTGAATTTCGCTCACGGCCGAGGGGATGACGAGGTCATCATCAAAAACAAATCAGAAATAAATAAATATCCACGATGCGTCACAACAAAGACCGACTTTCAGAGTCAGAGGAGGAAAAAGCTGCATGCCCATTTGAAGTTGTCTTTTAAGGAAGGCACCTAAGGTAAAGTGAAGGTCTCAAGGCTCTGGAGGAACGCAGAGTCAGCCAGCAAGCTCAGAGGAGCGAGGAGAGGGGAGAAAGCGCGAAAGGAGAGAGGAGAGGGGAAAGGGCGCTGATTGAAGAGAAGGATGAAGGAGGAGGAAAATGCTTTTAGGAGAGAGAGAACAAGAGAGAGGGCTAGCGAGATTGAGAGAGTTAGCATAAAAGACAGAGGTTGAGAGAGAGAGAGCGAGAGAGCGGGAAAGCTCAACGGCACAGTAAGAAAGCAATTTTGTGCTGGAATGGTGGCCAGAGTTTGAAAGCTTCCAGCGCCTTCCACTTTTCTTCATCATCTTCTGAGAGAGAACGAGAGAGGGAGAGCGCGAGAGAGAACGCGAGAGAGAGCGTAAGAGAGAGAGAGAGAGAGAGAGCCCTCCTCTAGAGGCAGAGGCTGTGCTTACCATCCCTTCCTTCTCATATCAGCTCCCTCTTCAGGGGCTGCGGTGCTATTTTGTCAGTGTAAATACTCCTAATATCCTGGTTTATAATATCGTTTCTAATGAGGCGACCTCCTCCAGGGAAGTGGTGGCCAAGACCAAAGACAAACGCCCAGGATGAATCAAGAATAGATTTTCACTCACTTCACCAGAAGACTCACTTCTCTATCCCTCTCCCTCTATCCCTTTCTCTATTGGGATGCGGAGGTCTATCAGAAGGTAAATGTCAGATCCAGAGGCCTCAGGTCTGGATTAATTGCCTGGATTAGGCGTCGGAGCCTGGCAGCAGCATGGGGCCACCTCGTCTGGAGCCTGATTTACAGAGTCTGGAAGTAGCGAATAGAAGCAGAGTATTAATTAGAATATGTTGATGTCAGGATGGTGGTTTGACTCCCAGCTGGAAGGGTCTTGGTTTGAAGCCCAATGTCTGCAGCACAACTCCTTGAGGTGTGTATCATGAGAGGCGCTGCTAAATGACTGAGTAGTGAACAGTTGCAATGAATTGGCAGACGCTGAAGGTGGTACGATTAAATTAAAACTTACCCAAGGTAAAGGGTACACTGCTATTTGAACAGGAGTTACAAGATGAACGACTCTTAATGAATATCTATTTATGGACGCTCCTTACAAGTGTGGCTCAGAACAAATCAAAGCTTTTGTCCATCAGAGTTGAAATGTTTTCAAAGTCATGGACTTTTAAATGGGAGAACCGGTGGGGAGGGGAGAGGATAAGGCCTAAAAAAAATAAAAGTTTGGTTCCTGTTGGTTGTCAGTTGAGGTCATGGGTAGGTAGGGAATTTATTTTATTTTTTTATTTTATTTTTTCCAGCGGCAGCGAATGATCGGTAGGACTTTTTTCTTTCTTTTTTTCTTTCTTTTTTTACAGCAGCTCATAAATTAATTTGGGTCTCACAGAAATTGACAGGGTCGGTCGGAAACCGTAACCGAACAAATCATTTTTTAGGCCTAATGAGGAACAAGTGGAGACGAGGCCCGCATTGAGGCAGAGACAGGCACTGAGGCACGCGAGGCAGAGGCACGCGATGAAGACACACGCGAGGACACTTGTGAGGCAGAGACAAGAGAAAGGATTGAGCACGCGCGGAAGAGGCACCCAAGGCAGAGAGAGAAGCGGGGCAGGGATACCACACCACACGACACGACATGCGAGGATGAGGCAGTGGCACACGAGACAGAGGAAGAGGAAGCGAGGCAGAGACCAGGGAGGGAAGCCTGAGTCCTTTATCTGCTGCGGCTCCATGGTGCATCGTGGAACGTGCCGGCTAAGCCGTGGGGAGCCGGCTGGCCTAGAAAAACAGTGAGTACAGCGAAGCCTGTGAGTCTGTGTGTGTCTCAGCGCTATCAGACCCACACCAGGCCTAACGCAGGCAGGCAGCTCTGGATGCTGCTATTAACACGCCGACTTCCCTGTAGTGCGAACCCACCTCGCCCAATGTTTCTATGTGGCTCGCCCCCAAAGCAATTCACTTATCCGGCTATAGCAGAGATTCCATGAGAAGTTGGGGGAGAGTGTTTTATGAATGGGTTTACGATACGTGGCTTAATGTGGTTCTTTCTTTACCGCCTGGCTTGTAAATTAGACTTGATTGGATGTTGTATTTAATTGATTACAAATAATTCAGGCGGTTGATGGCGCTGCTCCCTTAAAAGGGTGCATTTCAATGAACATGTATGCCTACACAAATATGCTCTTATTTAAGAATTATTTCTATATGTTACATTTTGAGTCTGGGGTGACTTCAAAATGGTCTCATTCACCAGGTGACCTTAGCCTAGCGACATAGCTTGATAGCATCCCCCATGACCTTCGCCTGCCATTCGGTTAATACATTTTATCATGAGCGAGTCAAGGGAGGTAAACTAAAGATCTGTCTCAGTCTTTTGGCGACGTGTGATTCCTGGGGCTAATGAAGAACATCTCCTTTCAGCGTACCTCAGCCGTGGTGAGGCGGTGGCCTGTCCCTTGTTCATGAGGTTGTACATTGACAGAGTTTAGTCACTGCTTACGACAGTTTGGACTGTTAATGACTTCTGAGCAAATGAACTTCTACTCCCTGCTCCTGGCAGATGTATCTGAAGTTAGTCTGGTCTTTAATTTGAAGTAATGCATGCTTCTGCTGAACCTGTAAGCCGACCCGGGTTTGTTTCTAATCGGGGTTCTGCGTTCCTGGTGCCTTACAGTGGAAGAGCAGAGGAGCGTTCTGATGTCCTCTACTGCCATGTTTCCAACCTGTGGTACGCGAGGGTACTGCACGTGGTGCCTGGGATCTTTATTGACTGACTGTTATGTCTGTTATGACTGACTGGTTCTCTGCTAATCACGTCCATCACGTGAGACATAATCCATCCCCTCAGCCACTGTCCATCCCCTCGGCCACTGTCCATCCCCCCGGCCACTGTCCATCCCCCCGGCCACTGTCCATCCCCTCGGCCACTGTCCATCCCCTCGGCCACTGTCCATCCCCTCGGCCACTGTCCATCCCCCCGGCCACTGTCCATCCCCTCGGCCACTTTCCATCCCCTCGGCCACTGTCCATCCCCTCGGCCACTGTCCATCCCCTCGGCCACTGTCCATCCCCTCGGCCACTGTCCATCCCCTCGGCCACTGTCCATCCCCCCGGCCACTGTCCATCCCCTCGGCCACTGTCCATCCCCCCGGCCACTGTCCATCCCCCCGGCCACTGTCCATCCCCTCGGCCACTGTCCATCCCCTCGGCCACTCTCCATCCCCTCGGCCACTGTCCATCCCCTCAGCCACTGTCCATCCCCCCGGCCACTGTCCATCACCGTCCACCCCCTCCGTTTGAGTCCTGTGTTTCACGGACCCAAGGCCAAGCAGTCAGTAAATCTCTTGTCAGGGGTTGTTCCTCACGCTCTCCCTGAGAACGGACGGCCTGCTCCCAGCCCTGCGCTCACCAAGCTGTTCATCTGAGCGTCTGTCGGAGAGCAGAAGGCTGAGGGCTGCAGCTGCCGCTCTGACTCCGCTCCGACCCGGAGAGAGGAGCGCCGAGGAGAAGCTAAATGAGGGAGGCGACTTCCTGACTGCAGGGCTCTCACAGTGTTACCCTCTCACCCTCCTGATGCATGCTGGGTTGGTGAGTTTGTGGACATTTAGCGAGTGGGCGGTCGAACAAGTGCACGGCGTGGAAAGCACTTAGCACTTACGTGCTACGTGATTGCAGACCATTTATTAAGCATGCATTTGCCATAAATTCACCACACACGCGTACAAACGCACACACACAACCCTACCTACCTACGCAGCGTGTCAGCTATTAAGCCTCTTGCTCAAGGGCATCTAAGCACTTGGATTGGACCAGTTCCCCATCGTGTGTGTGTGTGTTTGTGTATGTGTGCGTGTGTGTGTGTGTGTGTGTGTGTGTGTGTGTGTGTGTGTGTGTGTGTGTGTGTGTGTGTGTGTGTGTGTGTGTGTGTGTGTGTGTGTGTGTGTGTGTGTGTGTGTGTGTGTGTGTGTGTCCTGCACCAGATACCTGGAATAAGCAGGTCAAATAAAAAGTAAAAGTGATGGATGTGGGGACGTGTGAACGTGCCTCCTCCTTCAGTATCTCTCGCCAGGTGTGTGTGTTGTAAGGGTTGGGTGTGTGTGTGTGTGTTGTGTGTTGTGTGTGTGTTAGTGTTGTGCGAGGGTCGTGTATGTGGTGCGTGTGTGTAGTGTGTTTGTTGTGTATGTTGTGCGTGTGCTTTGTGTCTTGTGTGTCGTGTGGGCCGTCTCCGCAGGTCATGCAGTGTGTCACCATGTGGGTCACGTGTTCAGCCCAACTGTTCCTCTGTTCCTGAGTTCAGAGCCCAGGGGAACAGCTCCACCCCCACACACTGGGGGCGTGTTCATTAATGCCAGTCAGTCGTTAACAAACGAACACCATTATTCTCTACCCTCTTCTTCATCTTCCTAGTTTTTCCCCAGAAACTCTAGTCTCTCTGTCGCTCGCGCTCTCGTGCTTTTGCTCTCTCTAGCACTCTCTCTCTCGCACCTTCTCTCTCTCGCACTCTCTCTCTCTACCCTTCTCCCCGATGCTCCCTCTTGATATTCTCCTTCCCTTCCTCCTCCTCCTCCTCCTCATCGTCTCCACCTCCCTCTTCTTGAACCTCCGTCTCCAGCACCTCGTCTCATTTCCTCTTCCTGTTTAATCCTGGTCCATGCTAATATGCTAATAGGGCCTAGCGACCCCCCCCCCTCCCCCCATCGCAGCACATCAAAGCGCCGCTTGTTCTCTCCTTCCCTCACACTCCGTCACACTCCCTAATTCTCCCCTCGCCTGTTGACAGGAGGACTCTGTGTGTGTGGGATCGCACAAGTGTGCGTGCTGTGTGTGTCGCATGTGTGTGTGTTAATCCATCGTGTGTGTGCATGTGTGTGTCGTGTGTGTGTGTGATCGCACAAGCTTACTTGCTATGTGCGTATCGTGTGTGTTTGTGCAAATGTGAGTGCACATGTGCATGCACTCTTGGGGTATTATATGTTTTTGTGTGTGTGTGTGTGTGTGTGTGTGTGTGTGTGTGTGTGTGTGTGTGTGTGTGTGTGTGTGTGTGTGTGTGTGTGTGTGTGTGTGTGTGTGTGTGTGTGTGTGTGTGTGTGTGTGTGTGCTTTAAGGGGAGCGTCTCTCTCTTCATTTACATGCTCTGAGGGGAGGCTGTTGGAGTGTTCCGGATGCTTCGCGTCCAGCCCTCGTGCACACCCCTCACCTTGGCACCAGTGGCGTGCACGGCGGATGCTGCACACAGTTATGTGAAGAGCCAATCAGTCAACAATGCATGACACGCTCTGCTGCCTTCAATTTGGCTGAGAGAGATGTGTTTTTGTGTGTTTGTGTAGATGTCTTTGTGTTAGAGAGTGTGTGAGTAGTATGTGTGTCTGTTTTTGGGCGGCAATAGCTCAGGAGGTAGAGCAGGTTGACTGGTAACCGGGAGGTTGCTCGTTCAATCTCCATCTGCTCCTAGCTCGAGGTGTGTCGAGGTGACCCTGAGTAAGACGCCTCACCCTGACTACTCCCGACGAGCTGGCTGTCGCCTTGCGTGGTTGACTCTGCCGTCGTTGTGTCAATGGGTGAATGAATGGTTGTAAGTCGTTTTTGGATAAAGTGTGTGGTTGGAGTGTGTGTGCGTCTGCGTGCTCCCCCTGCTCTGCTGAAGAGGACCAGAGACCAGACCCCAGGTCAGCCAGCCCACCCCCTCCATCATGTGGGAGCTGGGGTTAAGAGGGTGTGTAGCAGCGCTGGGTCGCTAGGTAACAGCATCTACCCATTCCCACACCGGCACACCAATGTTCCGGTGTTGTCCGAAACTGGGTTAAATTATCCTCCTTGGCAAATAGATGATAATAATCGTCCAAATGTCAGGATTGCCCGGAGCGGTAATGGCAGCTCTGTTTGAAAGGCCAGGCAAATTCAGGTTGAGGTCAAACGCGAGCCCCGGAACACGGTGCAATGCATTATGGGAGAGGCGATGGTTACAGCGGCAAATTGGTTAATATGGGCGAACATCTAGGACCACCTCGGCACTTTCCCTTTTAGTCTGTTGTGGCTAATGGAATGTGTCTGTGTGTGTGTCTGCCTCCAACTCCATTTCGCTCTCGCTCTCTCTCTCTCTCTCGCTCTCCTCCCCTCTCTCTCTTTCTCTCCCCCTACCCTGACTCTCTCCCCCTCCCTCTGTCTCTCCTCCTTTCTATCTCTCTCGCCTCCCCCCCTCTCTCTATGCAGGTAGAGCCTCCTCTCCCCCCCTCTCTCTCTCTCTCCCTCTCTCCCCCTCTCCTCCTCTCTCCCCCGCCTCCCCCTCTCTCTGTATGCACACAGAGCCTCCTCTCCCCCTCTCTCTCTCCCTCTCTCCCCCTCTCCTCTCTCTCCCCCTGCCCTCCATCTCTCTGTATGCACACAGAGACGCCTTTCCCCCTCTGTCTCTCCCCCTCTCCTCAATCTCCCCCTCCCCTCAGTCTGTCTGTGTGCACACAGAGCCTCCTCTCCTCCTCTCGCTGGCTGTCAGGGCGTTGGAGACGCGAGTCACGACTGGAAGTGTTGTGTTCTCTTGTGATGCAGAGAAAATAGCCTTAAAACGCTCCCGCCATTTTCCCTGCTCTGCCTCCACACACATCCTGTAGCCCCAAGGACGGACACACACACACACACACACACAGTCCAAACATCATCACAGGTGTTTGTGTGTGTGTGTGCGCGCGTGTGTCTCATCAGTACGTTTCTCAGCGACACACTGATTGTGTGGCCTTGAAGTGGTCCAAAAATAATGAGTCCTCTCTTTCAAGCAGATGGGTGTCAGCCCCCATCGTTGGTGGCAGTGGATGAACAACACACACACACACACACACACACACACACACACACACACACACACACACACACACACACACACACACACACACACACACACGTATCCCGGTGCTCGGTTGAGCCGGAATCCACGTACAAGACTTGCTTGGCTGTGGGGTTTTAGCCATTTCAGGCATTTATTTAACATCAACGTAACAACAATCAAACCAAAGAAGGAGTCGCGGTCTCTAGGGCCTCCGTGGGCCTCTAGGCTCTCTCCTTGCCACGAGTCCTTCCTTCCTGCACCCGAGCCGTGCTGTGCTGTGCTGTGCCTCCTTTTAAAATGGCCCCCGTGCTTTCGGCCAGGTGTCCCCCAATCACCCTGATTGGGGTGCCGAAAGGGCTGCTCTCCCTCGCCGGCTGGTGGGTGGGGGTGGTACACCCCGTCCTCCACGGTACCCCGGGCCCGTCCAGGCCGAGGACCACGTGGCGGGATGCCACAACACACACACACACACACACACACACACACACACACACACACACACACACACACACACACACACACACACACACTGAAACACGCACACACACACTGAAACACACACACACACACACACTGAAACACGCACACACACACACACACACACACACACACACACACTGAAACACACACACAGACACACACACACACAAACACTGAAACACACACACAGACACACACATACACACACACACACACTGAAACACACACACACACACACACACACACACACACACACACACACACTGAAACACACACAGACACAGGATTGCAATAGTTTTAGCTGTGCTTGCTTCTGCGTTTATTTGATCACCGCTGGAGGTTAGACAGTAGAGACTGTTGACCAGGATTATCCATCTGGATATATACACTGTTCATGAGCCTACACAAACACACTCCCACACACACACACACACTCCCACACACACTCACACATACACATACATACACATAGACACACACATACACACAAGCATGCTCACTCACTCACTGATGTACACACACACAAACACACACACGCATACACATACACCACACATATACACACACACACATAGAGAGAGGGGTTTATCACAGTTGTGGAAAGGATTAAGCAGTAATGAAATTGGAAAGGCGGGAGGTGTGTGTGTGGGGAGGGGAGGGACTTTATTTTGTGGCAGGTTTTGAACAGATATGTCAGGCAGTGCTTTGAGAGGTAAAATATATATTCCTGTGTCTCTACCTCCCTCGCTCTCGCTCCCCTCACTCTCACCTGCTTCAAGGTTATTTCTGTTCTGCTCCTCGCCTGGCGGCTGTGAGCGGGGACTCCCCAGACCCAAGAGGCCCGTAACGAAGCCTGGGTGTGGATTAATGAGTCATAATGAGACAGGGGCCTTGATTACGCCTCAATTCCCCTCTGGGATGAGCGCGGAACGGCACTGTTTTGTTTTGCATGCGTAATGCGGAAATCTGCTTATTTTTACATGTAGGACGTTAGGTTGATGTTTTAGCCAAAGCTTCTCAAAATGCAGTGAGCGCTTCTATTCTAAGCGGCCGTCAAAGTCATAACCCCAGTAGTGTCAAACTCTACCAGTGGAGCTACACATGGAATCAAACCTCGAACCCTGGCACTGTTAATGCCTTGCGCTGCCAGTTGGGCTACACGGGGAATTGACCTCTAACCCAGGTGCCCTGAATGCCTTGCTCTACCAGTTGGGCTACTTAGGGAATTTAACCTCCAACACTGGTAGTTGTAATGTCTTGCTCTACCAGTTGGGCTACAGAGTCACTCCAGGTTTGAGAATCATTCTTCTCATTGTTCTTCGTTAAATGCTTGATTTTGCGCTGCAGTTGAATCACTGTCCTCTTTGGATGATTATTGTGTTTTTTGCAAATTGTTGGCTGAAATGCAAATTGTTGACTGAAATGATTGTGATTTCATGATTGAGATTATTAATAAAGGACTTGTTATTTCTTAACATATGTGCTCATCGCGTAGATAAGTGCGATGATTGATCAAATCTGCGAATATGTTGCAACGGGCTGTGAACCGGACCAAAACATTTCATTTTAATATTTTATAAACAAACATAGAGATTTGCTTTATTTCTTTTTATTAATTTCAAGATATGTAAAATATTCATATACATGCATCATGAATGTGCTCGGCCATAATACTATTGGGCAGCGCCTGCTCTACCCGCGACTACCACAGGGGGGTGCAAGAGTGCCGGTGCAGCGGCCCCAGACGTTTCTATTACGTGGCTTCAGCGTGGTTCAACTGGGTTAAATGGAAACCGTTTACTGACCGTTACAAAATAATAACCGGCTGGCTAACCCTTATTTTCGAAGTTAATTGACGGAAAATTCAAGTTTTTTCCATATTATTATTGTTTCCCTATTGTTTCCCTACTCCTAGGATTATTTGAAAATCCAGTCTGAATCCGACCGCCCGGGCGTGGCGGTAAACGGACATCTTGCCCACCTGGGATCGAGGTTATTCGCAAGCTCGCGCAGATTTCACGGGGATTGGTCAAAGACACGTAAATTGTTCCGATAGCCAAATTGCAAATCCCTTGAGGGACGAGTCGGGCCATGGACTGATTAGCTGGTATCATCTCTCTCTACCACTCTCCCTCTCTCTCTACCACCCTATCTCTCACTCTGTCTCCCTCTGTCTTTCTCACACTCTCTCTCCCTCTCACAATCTCTCTCCCTCTCTCTCTCTCCCACTTTCTTCCATATATATATCTTCTCTCTCTCCCTCTAACTCATTATCTCCTTCTCCTCCTGTCTGCCCAGGAGTCTTGAAGAAGTCACGTCTCCGTGATGGGCTCTGTATCCATCAGCTCTCCTGATCATTGAACCTTAAGATTCAGGAGAAGGTGAAGGAGAGGGGGGGGGAGGGGGTGAGGGAGAGGGGGAGGAGGGGGTGATGGGGAGACTGCATTATCTTCCACTCCAAGCGATCAGATCACCTTGTCTGTGTGTCCAGCAGACTACTCTACTGTCCCCTCCCTGTCATCTCATTCTCTCTCTCCACCACTCCTGTTCAGTCTCTTACTCTGCATCTCTGTCCCTCCACCATCATCCTGCTTTCTCCCTCCATCTCACTCCATCCATCCACCTTAAAGTCTCAAGCTTGGCTGGCAACATCCAACACTGTCCCAGTTGACCGTCACTTAGGATCTCTAACGTACCTCTTTGCCCCTCCCTTCCTCCCATGGAGAAGTGTTGTATTTCCTATAGTTGACCGGCAAAATGGATTCCCCCAAACAACCAGGGATGAGATGCCCTGATTGGTCAGAGTCTTGCCAGTCAACTGGACACAGATCATCACCAGGTGTATATCCATACTTAAATCTGACAGGCAGCTCTGCTATTTTTAACAAAGAACACTCAAATGATAGCTCCTAAATACGACGAAATAGTCCCACCTGTGCCACCTCCTCCACCTGCTCCACCTGCAGCACACCTATTAGCGGGCGTGGGTTTGATTCCCCCCGCTGTCGCTCAATTCTGCATGTCATTCTCCCTTTAAAGCCCTGGCTTTTGTAGCTCCTCTACTCCTTACCATGGAGGCACAGAAAGACCCACGGAAAACACATCCAAGATGCATCACTCTCTTCATTCTCACCACCGCTCAATTCCTCTTCCCAGAATTCCCCTTGGCTGCCCCCCCCCCCCCCTCCCACCTTTGCAGCCACTGGTGGACCCTGAGAGAAATAGCAGCAGTGGTGAACACACTGCACTGCGTGATAACAGAGTTCCTCTAGACCCTCTCTCTCCCTACCCGCATATTAAATGTGTTGCTATTGTTTAGACTCATCTGTTCCTTCCAGACCCACTGGCGCTGCACGCATGCATGTACACACACACACACACACACACACACACACACACACACACACACACACACACACACACACACACACACACACACACACACACACACACACACACACACACACTCTCACACACGCATGTCAACATTCAAATACACACACACACGCATCCACATTCACACACACAAACTCTCACCCAGGTGGGCATGTGTTCATTCTGCTTGGTGATGTCACTTCAGCAGGAATCATGTGTTCAGTCTACATGGTCACTTCACCTCTTTATCAGACGGCTTTGAATCCCCCATTCTGATTGGTCAATTACGCCATGCAGCCGTCTGTTATGCCTTCCGTTGCTGTGAACACTATTTCCATTTTTATTTGTAATGGTATTTTTTACATTGATTTTCAGATTTATTATCCCTCTGTAATAAGAGGGATAATGTTCCTGAATCACCCTAAGGGCGTTTATTCACTGTTAATAACAGTAATATAAATCACAGCTTGCATGTTTACACCTTGTTTTTACTCCCATCAGCCTCCCTGTCAATTGAGTATTGAAATAAAACAACAATTATAATGTAGAATAAATTCATGAAGTGAAAGATTTCATAATGCTGCAGAGCCCGCTGCTGCTGAGGAAGGTTACAGACACTAAACTTACCTTAGGAGCTACCGAAAAAGTCTCCTCAAATCATCATCAAACACGTGGAAATGTCTTGCAGAGTACGTTATTCTCTCTTAAGATATTTAACCATCTTTAATCATCTTCTTCCTCCCATAATCGTTCATCACAGACCAGGACATCAGAAGTCAGACTAAGTGGAAATGAATCCTTTGTGGTAACAATGTCCTGCTATTGCTCCCTCTAACAGGGAAAATGACAGCTTTGTCTAATGAATAGGTATGAGATGAGGATGGAACGCCCCTCAGTTTAATAATGTGGGAAAAATGGTTATGTGGAACGTTGTGATATTATTTTTTACAAAGGACATAATCTTCTCTCAATGTACATGTCTCGCACTTTCCTTCACCATTTTGCAGCCCATACCTGGCATCCTGAATCCACTTCCCCTGGGCTAGTCTTAACATTACCCCATAGGACTGAAGCATGACCAGAAGAGTTCACATTCTAATATTAACAAGGTCCAAACCAAACATTTATAATTTTAACAAAAGGGCAGTGGTGGGTACAAGAGACTCGATTCAAGGTGGAATGAAGTTGAGTCCAGTAGGCAGCCTCTCCCCTCCCCTCCTCCCTGCCTCTCCCCTCTCCCCTCTCCCCTCTCCCCTCCCAGAACACCACCCACCATGCCAGCTCCACCAACCACCTCTTTTGTTTGGCCTAATTGCCCTGTTTTCTGTCTGCTCCAGCCGACACGACACTGCAATTTCTAGTTTTGCCGAAGTCTAACAGTAATTGGAGTAAGGATTAGCCTCTAACAGAAATAAGGGGAGCCACTCTTTTTCTCAGATACGTTCTTCAGTTTTATTTGTTATGATCAAACATTACAGAAGACAAATTAAGTTCATTCCTCGATAAATAACAAAGTTAAGTTATGTTTTTTTAGAACTGTACTGAAAGAAGGGGAGGGGTTTCTCCCGATCTGTTGCACTGGACTGGGCTGGGTGGACCTGATGCTCACCTGATGTCCACCTGAGAGAGCTGGGTGATGCCCAGTGGTTGGTAGGCGATGCTAGGTGAAGCTGGTCGGTACTGGGTGATGCTGGGTGATGCTGGGTGGTGCTGGGTTATGCTGGGTGTTGCTGGGTGATGCTGGGTGTTGCTGGGTGATTTTGGCAGACTGGATGGTCTGTGTCTGACTCTGACAAGACTGAAATTCTGAAATAAAGTCAATAAGATGTAGAAAAATACAAATATGTGACACTGATTAGTATACATATACGACGTACGTTTAATTTGGAATGCTGTAATTTTAGGACTCTGTGGTCAATGGGAAAATCTGATAACCATTGCTTACCACTGATATTAATCTGGATCATCTAGTTCAGAAATGGAAGGATGAAATATCCTTATAATTGTTATCTTTGGGACTTATTGATTGCTAATTATTTATTCAACAGAATTAGTGAATGATAGGGTTAGGTTAGGGGTATTCATGCCTCAACATGGATCGCCCCTATGTTCTGAATAGTGGTCTTTCCCTAGTTTGGTCTCTGGATGAGTTAACAGGCTGGGCAGACCTCAGTTTTTTGACCAACTGTGTTTCGGTACCTTTATTTAGCCGAGATATTCTTGTTTTGCTATGTTCTTTGTTAATCCCTGAGGCCTCTGTAAATATTGGTCCTCTTGCAAGTAGAATCTAAAGCGCTCTTTGCAGCTTCATTCTGCCATGAATCAGCGGTTATTTCAGTAGAATTTTGAAGCTTCTTCCTGAACACAGGGAATCACCTTCCCCATCAGTGTTGCCAGATTGGGAGGGAAATCTGGCCCAAACTGGCAACAATCCCCCACATATTATATAAACGTGCACTCATGCAGACACACGTGTGTACACACTCACAATACCACACGCACTTTCAGAAAACCATGAACACACATACACATACACGCACTCAAGCCCTACTTGGCATGTAAATGGAACATGCAAACACGCCGCAAACAAATTGCTCATGAATACCATGAACCTCCAAAGTTATCTGGCACGATTAAAACTCAGGCATGGACTGATGGAACTCGAACACACACACACACACACACACACACACACACACACACACACACACACACACACACACTCCTGACACACTTACAACTGAGACATGAACTGATTGAACTTGGGCTGAATTGCAGACACACACACACACACACACACACACACACACGTGACACACACACGTGACACACACACGTGACACACACACATACACACTTGTGACACACTTACAACTGACACATGAACTGATTGAACTTGGACTGAAACGCAAAGACAAATACTCAAACACACACACACAAATACACACATGTGACACACTTACAACTGAGGCGTGACCAGATTGAACTTGAAAACACACACACACACACACACACACACACACACACACACACACACACACACACACACACACACGTGACATACTTACAACTGAGACAGGAACGGTTTGAACTTGGACACAAACAGCAACACTTATGCAGACTTACACGCACACACAGATCGGCACACACTGATCACTCCTCCCTGCATGTTCACCTGAGTTTCCGTGCCGATGTTTACAGCTACACACAGACAGCACAGAGATGATTAGCGGTAACCGGGGGTGACAGATTAATGCTCTGACTCATCTTGCAGGGGGAAGACGACAAAGTTACAAAGTCAGGCATAAAGCAAGTGATAAAAGCATCACTTTGAGAGCAAATGACAGCAGCACACACACATACGCACACACCTATACACTTGTCATCGACACAGACACGCACACAAACGGCTACAAACTTCTGACTGAAATCCTCCCAGATGCATGCAAGGCCACTCATTCACTCATAAACACCTCCTCACCCACTGGGGTCTTGTCATGGAATGGGGGATAGGTTCAGCGTGGTCATGTGATGAGGACGCCCCCAACCCCCCCCCCCCCCCCGATCACGTTTCCATGACATGCAACACAATGACCACAAAACACGATGGAAAAATTAAAATATGTAATCTATTTTCTACTTCCTTTTTACTTTTTATTATTTTCCTCTCTCGTTATCGTTCTTGTCGTGTCCCTCCCTGCCTTAAAGTATCTGTGATGAAAGCGATGAAATGGAAAAATTGAAGAGATCATTTTGTTTGAAAACAAATAGGGATATAAATGTCAGTACCTGAGTGGCCTCACCTCTGTCTCTCTCTCCCTCTCCATTGTTCTCTCTCTCTCTCTCTCTCTCTCTCTCTCTCTCTCTCTCTCTCTCTCTCTCTCTCTCTCTCCCCCTCCATCTTTCACCTCCAGTATGGCGATGGCATAAGCAACACATCTCCCGCCCGTTTTATTTTTAGAAGTCCTTATTGATTTATCTGCTCACCGTGCTGTCGACATGACTGACATCCCCGCCACACTCAGATCACACCTGTCACCCCCACCACCCTCGCAACACACCCGTGTGACACATCCTCACCCCGTCTCCGCCTTCCTTCTGGCTCCGCCCCTTCCGATCTAATGAGGCTCCACCGTTTAGTTCTGTGTGTCCCCCCCGCCCCCCCCCACACACACATTTCACTCCAAAGTGATGACATCAGTTTTTGATGATTGATTGTTTTCAATGCACAGAGAAACATTGAGTGACTCCCCGGGCGGTACAGCGTTGAGCTGAGGTCATGCGGAGGAGGGGCCATGGGGGGTCAGCCTCTCTGTACCCAAACGGCGTCTCAGTGCGCTGTGGCGGGTCCCTCGCCCGCTCTAACTCCAGACCTCCTCGCACGGCGGGGCCCTGTTATCGGTTCTTTAACGCCTCCCTCTCCTCTGATGTTCTTCCGTTTTCTCAGGGCTTTACGAGCCATTCTAAGCGTCCGAGGACGGAGGTGGTGTCATTAAAAACCATTTAAAAACGGGCCCATTCAGAATCCCTGCTTGACTCTGAATGGTGATAAAGAGCTCTTTATATAAACGGTGCGTGTGGGGGGGGGGGGGGGGGCTTGGCAGAATTTTTCCTAAAGTTGTAAAAAAGTCTCTGGTGGTGATTCAACATGGCTGCACAGTGGGGACTTCTAAAGCAGAGTACTAAGACTATATACAGAATGTGTACATCGCAGTACGTTATCTGTGCGTGGGTGGAACAGAGGGAAGGAGGAATGTGTTCTGCCATTTATTTTATGTTTTCTTGTGCGTTTGGGGGTTTCTGTGAATTTTCTACGGGGGAGAGGATTTTTTATCGACTTCTCCGGGCCGGGTCTGCCCCTCTCCCTCGCTGCCTCTCTGTCTCTGTATCGCTCTTTCTCTCTCTGTCTCTCTGCTATCACCTAACTGCTATCACCTCGCTGCTATCACCTAGCTGCTATCCCCTAGCCTGTATCACTTGGCTGCCATCACCTAGCCTGTGTCCCCTGGCTGCTATCACCTAGCCTGTATCACCTAGCCTGTATCACCTGGCTGCTATCACCTGGATGCTATCACCTAGCTGCTATCACCTGGATGCTATCACCTAGCTGCTATCACCTAGCCTGTATCACCTGGCTGCTATCACATCACCTGTATCTCCTGGCTGACGGACCCGGCAGAAGATGGCCGCCGGGTCCGTCAGGTTGAAGGGAGCCGCGTCCGTCTGTCTGGTGGCCAAATGTTAGCCGCGGGCTAGCGGCGCTAGATAGAATGGAACAAAGAGCGGCGCCTTCTTGACAGATTGTTTCTCTGGACGGTGTTGGGGTCCGGCACGGGGGGGAGTTTAGGCTGACACAGCAGCTCATTCACACAGTCGCGCGTCTATACACATAAACACACACAGCCAAACACACACACAGAGACACACACACACACACACACACACACACACACACACACACACACACACACACACACACACACACACACACACACACACACACACACACACACACACACACACACACACACACACACACACACACACACACACACACACAAACGAAGAGACACACATAAACACAGAGACACACATATATATACACACGTGACACACACATTTATACACACACACACACACACACACACACACACACACACACACACACACACACACACACACACACACACACACACACACACACACACACACACACAGGTCTGAACCTCAGCCCTAGGGCCACATCTCCAAATGGATGACATCAGCTTCTTCTTAATCCCCCCCCACACAAACACACCCACAACCCAAGCTCACCTCATATCCCCCCTCGCTGTCTCTCTCTCTCTGTCTCTATCTCTGTGTCTCTCTCTCTCTGTCTCTCACACTCTCACTCTCTCTCCCCCTATCTCGCGCGTCCCCTGCACATTCAGACTCTCCACAACTGTGTGTGTGTGCGTGCGTGTGTGTTTGTCTCTGTGTGTGTGTCTCTGTCTATCTGCGTGTGCGCTCCTGTGTGTGGGGGGCCGCCGCTGCCACAGGCGGCATCAGAGAGCTGTGAGATCAGAGCGTTAAACACCAGTTGAGGCAGACGACCATCTGTGGGTTTTTTCCTCTTTTATATTTCATGTCGCTTTGCGTTTTTCCCTCCGTCTGTGTCTCTGTGGTGTGCTCCGTCAGCGACTCCGTCAGGCCGCTCCACGAGGCGTCTCCGTGGCGACGGGGTGGCTGTGTCTGATTGTGTCTGATGGTGTCTTGGCGGTGGTGTCTGGTGGTGTCTTGGCGGTGGTGTTTGGTGGTGACTTGGCGGTGGTGTCTGAGGGTGTCGTGGTGGTCGTGGCGGTGGTGTCTGATGGTGTCTGAGGATGTCTGAGGATGTCTGAGGATGTCTGAGGATGTCTGATGGTGTCTGATGGTGTCTGAGGGTGTCTGAGGGTGTCTGAGGGTGTCTGAGGTGTATTGATGTGTTTCTGGCGTCGTCAGGAATTTGATTTCAAACGCGGTTTTCTTGAACCAGAGCAGGACCAGCGGCGATGTGCAGCGGTGGCAGGGGGAGAGGGGGGAGGAGGGGGGAGAGAAATGGGGGAAAGTGAGATCAGATGAAAGGAGCCTTCCCCCCCCCCACCCAGAACGTGCTCTGATTGTGTCTGATGGAGAACAGAACCCAAATCTCCAAGTGGAAGGATCGTTTCTACTCTTTATTTGCTCTATAATAAACTTGCTTGTCTTCACAATTCAACACTTTTTCCCCCTGTGCTGCTGCCATCAATATTCTGACATTTGAGGGCCTTTTTTCTGGCGGTGATAGTTTCTACTAGTTTGTACTTTGTGACGGTCGCAGTGCAGGAAGATGTTGGAAAGTATTCCTTCCTCCGT
The DNA here is from genome assembly GCF_031168955.1 of Gadus macrocephalus. NCBI lineage: Eukaryota > Metazoa > Chordata > Actinopteri > Gadiformes > Gadidae > Gadus > Gadus macrocephalus. The sequence continues at coordinate 12,147,726 of NC_082400.1, read as the reverse complement.
GACTAACGTCAGGTGCCGAATCGATTCGGAGGGGAATCCGTTTAACTGGTAGCTGCTGGCCGCTATGTTACTGTCAGCCACTTAGCCTCCTCGTTGGTTGGCTTCCAGCTGTGTTGATTACCGGTCTGATCCGGTCAAGCCCAATGCGGGGCCGGAACCTGGACGAGAAGGAACCAGAAGAAACCACTTTGGTTCTGAGTCTTAAAGTCTTCTTCTGGCTCCAGATTCTGAGCCTCCGCCCCCACGCTAATCCTAATAGCTAATTTTTCCTTTTCTCCGCTCTGTCTCTTTATGTCAATTATTGTTCTTTTGAATCCGAAAATGCAAGCTTAAAAAGTGGTCAGCTCGCTGGGGTGTTTCGATTGGACAGCTCTCTCTAGGATTGACAGGTGGTTGCTATCGCCAACTTCAGCTCCACCCAAGTCCCATATTGCCCATGTTTGGATTTCCTTCCTCCTGTGACTTGCAAAATGGACGTCAAACTGACCTCGAGCTTCTGAAAGCCTTTTCTACATCTATTGCAGTCACAGACATTGTATTCATGTGTTTCACCGGTTTAAACTACCCTTTAGTGAGTACAATAAATGTTTAATGCCTGTACTTAAAATTTTGTTGCAGCCAATAGCCTTCTGCTACACATGCTCTCGTCGGCTAACATCTGCTAACTGTACATATTGCTCACTGCTGCGGAACTAGCATTGTTTTAAATTGGCTGTTAGAGCTTTGGGTCACAGCTTTGATTTGTGGTGGTTTTGTCTTAGCCAGAACTCGTGGAATAAGTCACAACACCTTAAAGGAGGAATAATCCGTTGTTATCTCAGTGTTATGCCTTTAGTGGTTCACAAGGTGTCATTGTGGGTTCATAAGCAACATTTTTTATCATTTGTTCCCTTAAAGCACCCAGGCTAACCCTCGCAGGATATGTTTTGTTATCGAACATCTCCTCTTGGATGTTGTTCTCTGCTCGAGATGAGCAGAGGAAACCTTGCCTGCCGAGGTCGCTAGACAACAACCAACAAACAATGAACCGTTCTCTGAAGAGCCGTAGCAAAAAGGCAAAGTTGTTTGATGTAACCTTGAAGCTTGTTCGGTTTCCACATCTTGCTGCTGCTGTCGTGCGTGTTCACTGAACTGTGTTTCGTCTCAGTTGAATCCCTGTGAACTGGGGAATTTTTTGTGTGGCTCTATATTCTCTTCGTCGTCGTCGTCCCCCCCCCCCCATGGATGGATGGGGTCTGTAATTAGCCATTAAGCCCTCTGTCAACCGGAGTGTGTTGTTAGGCGGGCCGCCAGGACGTGGCCGGGTGATGGGTGGTGTAATTAGAGACGCAGCCCACTGCCACCGCGGTGATGGGGCCGTCGCCCCCACCCAGCCGCCGTCCACCAGATGGGAGGTAATGGTGTTTGGCTGTGAGGTGGGAGAAGGTTGGAGGAAGGAAGTCATCAGCGAGCCACTTTAAATGTTTGTTTCTTCTACTTTGGACTCCCCGGTATGGATTTAAATTGTCTAAAGGACAGAATTACTTACTGATGCCTGCTAAGCATTCACTGGGAGAGCAGAACTCGGTGTTCCTGCGGTTGAACAAAAGGAGGCAGCGAGAGGTTGAGGAGGAGGGTTTTGCAATCATTTTGTGGCTGTTTGTTTTTGGATTTTTCCCTGTTGGAAGTGAAGTGCTTTTTAATGGTGATTCTCTCAATGCAGTCCCCCCTTTTTGATATCTCCTTATGATAATGTGACATGCATCAGCCAGCTATATGCAGACTGTCTCTATCCCCCTGGATTTGGTGGGCTTTTGTGTGTGTGTGTGTGTGTGTGTTTGGCTGGTGTGAGTTGTTGTGTGCGTGGGTGTGTGTTGTTGAATGTGTGTGTGTGTGTGTGTGTGTGGGTGTGGGTGTGGGTGCGCGGCTGTGTCGTTATGGGGGATCTCAGGCGGCCATCTTGGCTCTGAACTGATGTGCCCTCATTGTGTTCTCCATAAGCTCCGCCTCCGCTGATTAAAGCGTTCTGAGAGGACATGTTCAATAAGTGCTCAGCCTGCATGTGTTCAGCGTGACTGCGGCTCATGGTTTATAAAGAGTAGTGAAGGCAGCTTTTAGTTGTTTTACTGTCGGTGATGTTGTGTAATTGAGTGTTGTGTAGTGTGTGTGATGTTGTCTTGTTTCACATAGTTTATTATAGTGTCATGCCGTCTTTGGGGAATTTTGTTGTGGTGTATTTTAGTGTAGAATAGTTCAGTTAGTGTATTGTAGTGTAACGTGTAGTAGTGTTGTGTAGTATAGTGTATATCATGTAATGTGTAGTAGTGTTGTGTAGTATAGTGTATATCATGTATTGTGTAGTAGTGTAGTATAGTATATTGTAGTGTATTTAGTATAATGTATTGTGTGGTAGTATAGTGTATTTCATTATATTGTAGTGTACGCTGTAGTAGTGTGTTTCAGTATATTGCAGTGTAATGTGTAGAAGTGTAGTATATTATAGTGTATTTTTCTGAACTGTAGTGTAGTGTGTAGTACGATAGTGCGCTGTACTGTATTTCAGTGCACTGCATTAGAATGTAGTGTGTCATCTGTTGTTTTGTGCAGTGTCCTGCGTTGCTATGTTGTGTTGTGGCGTTGTGGTGCATAGTTCGATGGTGTAGTGTCTGTCTGTGTGTCGTATAGTGCACTGTAGAATGAATGTGAGGTAATTCCGTTGTGTACAATATTGTGTGTGTGCGTGTTTGCGGTGTAGTGTGATGCAATGTAGATCTAGTCCAGTGCACTGTTGTTGATTGAGCTGCTCATGGGCACAGCGGTAGTTGCGAGGTGTTAATCCCTCCGTCTATCCAGCGCTCGCGGGCCGGGCCTGCCTCTTCCTAATTGACTAACAGCTAGCTTAGCGCCGGCACAAAGCACCGTGCTGACGCAGCCCAGGCGCTCGCACCCGGTGGGATTAGCAGGTGAAAGGGAGGATCCCCCCCCCCCCCCCCCCCCCTCTCAGCCCGCGGGCCCCTCTGGTAAAGCCGGCCTCTAAAAACAACACAGTGTGGGCGGTTATCGTCACTATCAGCCAGCTAGTGGCCAGACGAGGCCAGGGCTAACCGCTAGCTGCTGTCTTTGATGGTTAATAGATACAAAAATGCTTTCTCGCTTTGGCTCTCTCTGTCTCTCTCTGGCTCTCTGGCTCTTGTTCTCGCTGGCTCTTGTTCTCGCTGGCTCTCTCTCTCTCTCTCTCTCTCTCTCTCTCTCTCTCTCTCTCTCTCTCTCTCTCTCTCTCTCTCTCTCTCTCTCTCTCTCTCTCTCTCTCTCTCTCTCTCTCTCTCTCTCTCTCTCCACACTCGCACACGGAGACAAAGACACACACAGACTCATATCTGACAAGATCACACATTCTCTCAACCTTATCTCTCACACACACACACACACACACGCATACACACAGGAATAAACAAGGTTGAAAACACGAGCCTATAAATAAACCTCACCTTAAGTCCAAAACATACCGGAGGCATTAGCATAGCGCTGTCTCCCCCCTGCTGTTTCTCTATCATATTAGCATCGGCTGGGTCTGCCCCATGGAGCTCCAGGCCGGGTCAGAGAGGGGGTTCTGGAACACAGATTGTAAAATAGACTGTAGATTGTTCTCTCCCCTTAATGTACTCTTCTGTAATGAAGATGGTTCCGTCCACAGCCTCACAAAGCTGTGATTTCAGCTGCAAAAACCAAGTCACTATACGGTTTAAAGACGGAATACATTAGAAAGCAGAGATCATGGAGATAGAGTGCGGTTTAAAAATAGGCCACGGTAATGAACAGTGTGGGGCGCACACAGAAAAGTGTGACACACAGTAAAGCATTCGCCTCAAAAAGGGGGTAATCTGAGATTTGTAAATATTTAAACCTATCCGCATTCAGTCAGAGTCAGGGATGCCTTTGCGTCCTCAAACATAAATCCAAGTGCACTATGGCCAAGGAATAGATTAGCTCTGGGCCAACCTGGGGACTTCTCTTAAAGCAGACACACAGTGCACTTGACTACATTCAAATGTATTCTGCTTCTATTTCCGCTGGTGGGGGGGGTGAGGGCCCTGGGAGATTGGTTTTGTTTTATAGCGCCGCCGCGGAGCAGTGAGGTGACAGAGTGACTGAATGTCTTGACACTCAAGGACCTCAGAGAGACCTGGCACATTTGCTTTCAGCGTTTCATTCTCACCCTCTCTACTCCTCTCTGAGACGCTCTCTTTTTGTTCTTGTCTTTGTTTCAGACGCCTCTTTCCCTCGGCTTAGATATAAGCACACAGCCAGACTTTTAAGTCTTGTTTAACCGAATTACATCTTTATTTAATTACAGAATCAGCCTGGGAATATTCATAAAAACATAACAAACGAGTCTCAAATATCTTGACGGATAAAAAATGCATGGACTGGATTCAAAGCTTTGCTGTGACGTAATGGCAGTTAGATATTGAGTCACTTATTGAGCTTTTACCTTGATGTGGCAGAATGCTAATTATTATATATCGGTTACAACATGTTTAAAACACATAAAGTGGTCACAGAATCTTAACACACAGCTTTAACATTGTGTTTTTTTTCATAAGAACGCAAGTATTTTGTAGTTTGTTGAAACGGAATGCTAACATTTTATTTTACTAAATTTGTTGCAGGATTATTGTTGTGAATACAACAAGGATTCATCCTAGTGAGAAGCTAGCAAATGTGCCTCAAGGCTAATGCTCCAAACCAGTTAAATACAGTGTTTTTCTGGTTATTTAGTTGAGTTCCGATCCCTCTATTCTCGCTCGGTTCATTCGGCTCTCATTAGGGTAAAAATTGAATATTTCCTCTTGAAACTCACTCTGCCTGGAAATTGTCACAGGTTACGGTTAGCGAATGCATGCTGTATTTATCCATAATTTGGTGTGAAGATTAGAAAAGCAAGAATTTAGGGAAGGCCCAACAGCCTGGGCCTCTGATATATTACGGGATAGTTTGTCCCTATGTCTAACTGTGCCTCTCCATCGATCTGTCTCTGTTTCTTTCCCTCGCCTCCTTTTCATTTTCCTCCCTCCTGCTCCCTCCGCTCTCCGTCTCGGTTCTCCACCAAGCAGCCCCGTGATGGATAGGATGTCACCGTAGAAAACAGCTCATTTAGGGGGCTGTATCCGTCTTCCCCTGACCACAGATCAGTCCCAGACCATGAGAACGGGCCCATGAGGATGACCTACATAAAAGTGGGCTCCGGCCGGGGCTCACGCTATGTCGCCCAGCATGCGGTCATCAGAGCTTCATGACATGCAAATGTAACGCAGTGTTACGCAAGTGTAGCCGAGCGCACCCCCCCCCCCCCCCCCCCCCCCCCTCCGGTGCTCCTCAGATAGGTTATATTGTTATTCATAGAGCTGTTTATTCCATGGGATACCGACCCACGTAAACAGGGGGTGACATGGTCTTCCTCTGGAGAAGAGTCCTGTCGCACAGAACCTCAATGTGCTCATTGTGGTGGGTACGCACGTACGCACGTATACACATGCACGTACGTATGCACACACACACACACGCACGGACGCACGTACACAGGCTCAGGAGTCCACACCTGTTGGCCGTGTCAGAAGATTAACATATGTAATTTGGAAGTGTTCCCCTAAAAGGATTCATTACTGTGGGACGGAGACCCTAATGCTGTTAATTTCACACACACGGTTCAGATTTAATGGCTCCGACCAGAAAAGAAAAGTATTTATAGCGTCCACTGCTGTGGGCCGCGGTGTGGGGAAATGGAGATGGATACCTTTAGACTGCATCGTGAATGATACTGCGGGCTAGACAAAGCTCTAAACGAGTTGTTTGAATTGAAAGTGTCTCCGCTATAATCACATATGTTTGTCTTCACTAGTAATATTGTGTTATGTTTACGCTGTGTGCAGAATCCTCGCTGTCGGTGTCACGGATGAAAACCTCCATGATGAGTTTCACTCGTTCTCTTCGAGCTCACAGTAACACACCAAGGGAGCCGTGGCAGAACTCAACACAAACGTGATGGACTCATTCACTCATTCACTATATGTTCACTGGTTCACGCTGGGGGGCGGTGAAGGTGTGATCCATGATCTCGCCAGGTCAGACCACGCGGGGGGTGTTCACTTCACACCTGTCCAGGTGTCCCCAGCTGGTCAGACCAGCTGGGGACACGGCTCGGTAGCCAATCAAAAAGGAGCCAGCTGTCACATGGTAAAGGACATGCAACTCTAGAAGTAGACCCGTCTCAGAGGTGTAGTAGTGAGCCAAACAGGTGGAGCTTGTCAAGTTATGGGTCTGGAGGCCTGCTCATACTTCTAGTTACTTTCTAAATAAATAATAATTGATAATTAATGATAATTGTCAACCCTGTATTTTTCCACTGGGCTACATGTTGAACTTGAGTACAGATTAACATAAATGATATCCTGTTGTCTGCATCCTATTTCCTGGCAACTACTTTCTGATTTAATCAAAGTAACAGGCTGAGAATAAATTAAACAATGAAATTGTTTTTCCCAACATAGCTCAGACCAGAATAAACAGAGTATTCATTACCATAAACGGAGCGTTCTTCTTCCTGAGGTATCTAAGGGTCGACCAGAAGATCGTTCTTCAACAGAGAGAGTCCTTCTCTAATCTTTGGAAACCATCGTGCATCTATCCATCTATAAGTGGCAGTGCTCATTAGCGATTGCCCAATCAGCACGCTGCCCCCCAGCCTGCTGATTGGACATAACTGCTCTGGCAAAAAACAATAACTTGAAGAACTGAGCTTAATTGAACGGATAACAAAGGTACCGATATTTTGCCACAAATCAATGCCCTGAATCAATCAGTGAACAACAAGCTAACAACAGCGCGAGGCTTGAACCCCTTCAGCACCCCCGGGGGGGGGGGGGGTCGGTCCTCCATGTCAACACACACAGCGCCAGAGCCACTCACCTCTGGAGCCGCTAACGGGCTGATTAGCGCTCTTCAGGAGGACGAGGAGTCCAGGCGTGCGGCTTTGTCGTCACCACTCACCAACACACAGAGCCGCGGGGGGGGGGGGGCTTTGCGTGCTGCTGTCCGAGCTGTCCGAGCTCCATGCCTGGGGCGGCCTCACTACCAGCACGCAAATACCATGTTAGGACACGCTTTGTTTCCTAAACACGGAACTTTATTACCTTCTACGGCTGGGAGTTTAGCCCAGAGAACCTTTTAGCCTGATGCATCAGTGGGTGCATAATTATGATTGCTCGGAGACCAGACGCAGCCGCCAAGGCAAGCAGGCTACAGTTTGAGATGCGTGTGCACTGACTACGTGTGGGCGTGTGTCTGCTATAGCATGCGTTCGCTGCTCTTACCATGTGTGCGATGGCTAGTATGTGTCATACCTAGCATCTGCTGTGTGTACCTAGCGTGCTTTGGTTCCTTGCATGTGAGTGTTGCGTGGTGTGTGTGCTTTAACTAGCCCGTGGGCTAGGCCTAGCGTCGAGTACCCCCCTCGAGGGTGTTGTCCTTCAAAGAACTTTAAACCCTTCAGAGAGCGGTGGACGGATGGAAGCTAGAGCCCACCGGTAATGTGAATGCCAACTCAATGGACATGAAAGCGAACAGGTGCCAGCTGCTGTTCTCCTGAGTAATTCAGCCTCATCCTCTGACCGGTCATTTAGTGACGAGACCAGCCAGGTGAGAGCGCTTTTCCCGGGAATCGTACCCTATGAAGCACGGGGAGGATAAAGGCCGGGCTGCGGTTCCCTTCTCTGATTCTGTAAGAGGAACTCAGTGCTGTCAGCGGTCCACGAGGCGATGCCAGGTCCCATCAGCTCTAATGCTCTCCTCTTCTCTCCGATCTCCAGGTACAACCCGGCAGCCGAGGGAGGGAGAGGTGCCCGGGGTGGACTACGACTTCATCACCATTGAGCGCTTTCTGGAGCTGGAGGAGAGCGGGGCGCTGTTAGAGAGCGGGACGTATGAAGGTACGGGGGCTGTTCCATTACACGCTTCAGTGGGTCCGTATCGCTTTGTGTTCCCTTATTGGGTTGGAGAACTGCACACCGCACCGGGCGGGGAGCATTGGAACCACTCCAGACACGTTAAAGTGAGTTTGGACATTATTGGGCGATATTGTCCCCACCTCAGCCTCCAGCTTTTCATCAACACAATGTGTTTAGCTGATCAGTGATCTGCTTTTAAAAAGCCAAGATATCTCCTACGACGTGATGAGGAAAAAGTAGGAACACGCGTGCGCACACACGCATACATACACACACACACACAGACACACACACAGACGCACACACACACACAGACTCAACAGTGTGTGTGCATCACCGACCACTCTGCTTCTCTCACACTACATCTGTCACATCTGTGATCCGCCCCCCCTGATTCCCTCCCTGGGGTCCTTTGGGGTCTTCCCTCCAGCAGCAGGTAGTTCCACCCCTTGCGCTCCTACATGAGTCTGTCTCTGGCCCTGCGCTCATGCAGAACCAGACACCGTCGACGGGAGAGAAAAACCTCTAATTTGCAGCTGGCCATTTTACCGGTCCTGATCTGGGAGCGAAGTGGGAGGTTCTTCCAGGAATTCTCTGCTCGCAGAACCCATTCGGTGGCATCGGAGACAACGTGACCGCCTCTCTGAGGGCTGAAGTTCCATCATCCACAGTTTTATGTATTTTTATAATTTAATGGTTGATTACACTGGAGAGAATGGGAGTTTAGAACTTAGGGAGAGAGGCGATATGGGAGACTCCTTTTACCCAGATATCCTGAACCTTGTCAATCATGGGTCAACAAATGCTTGATGGATGCTTTTAATTACGGAGAAATGGAGCATGAACCGTAGTTTTCATGTAGTACAGCTCTACCCTGGAAAAGTTGGAGCCCCCTCTAATCATGCTGTGATTGTGGGATGGAGTTTAGGGTTGCATTTTAAGTTGAGTAAGTTTTCCAAGTTATTCTCTGAATGTGGTTTCAGTGCAACTGCACCTCAAAGACTTAGGCAGCGTTCCTGTTCCTTCCACTCCCAGCCGGGGGGACTCTGCAATTTCTTAAAGGACAGTATCCAGTATTCATTCAGCCCTTTCTATTAATTAACGAAAATTGTTCTTGCATAATAAGTGGTCTGTGTGTCATGTTTTCAGCGTATTTCAGTTTAACCTCTGATCTTGTTGGTTTAGTTGAAGTGCCCTTCTGTTCCTGCGGTTATCTGGAGTCTCACGGTGTCTCCTCTAGACTTCTTACCTTCCCTTATGCCTCCTGTGTCTCTGAAACGGTGGCTGACACTGAATAAACTCAACCTACCTGATCCCCGGTTTGATGGGCTGCTTGGGATCCCCGGAGCACGGAGCAGACATTTTAACACTCCCCCACCAGACCAGGGACACCAGCCCAAGTTTCCTTCTGACTGGTTTTTATCTCCGAGCCACGCCACAGCGGTCGGTTGTTCCCAGCGGCTACTGAGGGTTTGTCACGCGATCTGACACCTAGCCCGTTCCAATAACCCCCATAGAAATCTGCTGCTTCTCTCCGCTCAAGTTGTATTTTATTTATAAAAGTAGAAGAATGGGATCAGCTGCTGATATGCTCCGATCAAACCACCTCCTTCTCGTTCTTTCTTTGCAAATGTCACCGAGGCCCACGACAGAAGTCCCGTCTGGTCGTCTCCTGCAGGGAGCCTCAACATCACAGTGGTTTATCTGTCTGGAACTGGTTCTCCTAGTCTGCTGGTGTGCAGACATGCTGCAGCTGGGGAACTGAGGCACACATGAAGCACACGACTGTATAGAAATACATTAACTCACATACTGGATATAAATACATACTGGATGTCAATGCATACTGTAAAGAAATACATTCGGAATATGAATACATAGAGATAATAGCTCACTACTGTATATTAACGCATGGAGATATTAACACATACTGTGTATTAAGACATGGAGATATTAACTCACATACTTAATATAAATTCATGGAGATATAACTCACATTCTGTATCTAAATACATGGGGAGAAATAAACTCACATTTGGAATGGCATAGAGTAATCCTTTAAAACGACACCTCAGTTGAGGGAGGAAAAAGGGTTTCCTGCCAGTTGTTTTGAGTGGTTCTCTATAGTTTAAAGTTTGTAACAGCGGTCTTTTGTGTGAGTCAAGTGCACCGTTGTCAAAATGGTGGTGGTTTGCCATTACCGTGGCAACCAAAGGTTAACACTGCCAAGCCACACGACAGCCTTTTATGAGGCCTTCTCAACCTTCTCATTCCTAGAGGGGTAGACAAGGTTATAGGAAGCCTGGGAAGAACAGGACGTGACTGATGGAGGAAATCATTTAGATTCCATCGTATGTTGTTTGTAGGAGTCAGATAAACGGACCGGGTTGTAAATGACCACTGGCAATCTTTGTTGAATGGTCAACGGAAACATCTTGAACGCCCTGGCTCTCTGAAGCCTGACCCACACATGGTGCTTCTGGACTCACATGCTTGTATTTTCCTTCCTCGATGGACAAACGACCTCCTCCGCCCAAGGGGCTGGAGGGAGGACAGCGTGAGTGTGGCTGCAGCTCACTGAGTGTGGCTGCGGCTCACTGAGTGGGGCTGTAGCAGACGTTATCTTGGAGGTCCAGCCTTGTATCTTCCTCATATCTCCCTCATATCTGCTAGACATGCTGGTCTCGTCTCGCGTGTCCATTAACGTTTTCCTTCAACACAGCTTCTGTCCCCATCTGCTGATATCCACTTTCTCTGCTCTTTCATTCCTTCTTTGCTTTTTTGTCCTCCTTTGTCTCCTAGTGTGGCACTACTGTCCTCCTCTCCTTGTGTAGGCCTCCTGTCCGCCCACATCTCCTAGTGTAGGCCTACTGTCCGCATCTCCTTGTGTAGGCCTACTATCCTCCCACACTGAGCTGCTTCTTGTGTAGGCCTACTCTCCTCCCACGTCGTCTTGTGTAGGCCTACTGTCCTCCCTCGCTGAGCGTCTCCTAGTGTAGGACTACTGTCCTCCTCTCCTTGTGTTGGCCTACTCTCCTCCCATGTCTCCTTGTGTAGGCCTAATGTCCTCCTCCTTGTGTTGGCCTAATGTCCTCCTCCTTGTGTAGGCCTAATGTCCTCCTTGTGTAGGCCTAATGTCCTCCTCCTTGTGTAGGCCTAATGTCCTCCTCCTGGTGTTGGCCTACTCTCCTCCCACATCTCCTTGTGTAGGCCTAATGTCCTCCTACTTGTGTAGGCCTACTGTCCTCCTCTCTTTGTGTAGGCCTACTGTCCTCTCCTTGTGTAGGCCTACTGTCCTCCTCTCTTTGTGTAGGCCTAATGTACTCCTTGTGTAAGCCTAATTTCCTCCTCCTTGTGTAGGCCTAATGTCCTCCTCCTTGTGTTGGCCTACAGTCCTCTCCTTGTGTAGGCCTAATGTCCTCCTCCTTGTGTAGGCCTAATGTCCTCCTCCTTGTGTTGGCCTACAGTCCTCTCCTTGTGTAGGCCTAATGTCCTCCTCCTTGTGTAGGCCTAATGTCCTCCTCCTTGTGTTGGCCTACTGTCCTCTCCGTGTGTTGGCCTACTGTCCTCTCCTTGTGTTGGCCTACTGTCCTCTCATTGTGTAGGCCTACTGTCCTCTCTTTGTGTAGGTCTACTGTCCTCTCCTTGTGTAGGCCTACTTTCCTCTCCTTGTGTAGGCCTACTTTCCTCCTCTCTTTGTGTAGGCCTAATGTCCTCTCCTTGTGTAGGGCTAATGTCCTCCTCTCCTTGTGTAGGCCTAATGTCCTCCTCCTTGTGTAAGCCTAATGTCCTCCTCCTTGTGTAGGCCTAATGTCCTCCTCCTTGTGTTGGCCTACAGTCCTCTCCTTGTGTAGGCCTAATGTCCTCCTCCTTGTGTAGGCCTAATGTCCTCCTCCTTGTGTTGGCCTACAGTCCTCTCCTTGTGTATGCCTAATGTCCTCCTCCTTGTGTAGGCCTAATGTCCTCTCCTTGTGTTGGCCTACTGTCCTCTCCTTGTGTAGGCCTACTGTCCTCTCCTTGTGTTGGCCTACTGTCCTCCCATGGTGAGCGTCTCCTCGTGTAGGCCTCGTGTCAAGCGGTGATGTTCTGGTTTGTTCGGGTTCATTGCGGTCCGTCGCTCTGTGGTGTTTACATTAACTTTTCAGCATCTCTGATCCCTGGTGTCTGGTCTCCTGGTTCAGAGCAGCTTTATCTGTCTCCGGATCGGCTCACTCATCTCCCCGTATCTTCACCTCCTGAATGATGCATGAGAGAACACATTAGAGCACCACCGCCCCATAACGCTTTAAATATGGAGGTGGGAGAGCACAGAGGAGAATGAACTATGGAAACAGCATGAAAACGACCAATAAAGCTTATAAAACGGCGAGACTTCATATTCAACTACCAATACAGCATATCAAACTACTAATACAGCATATTAAACTACCAAACTGTATATTCAACTAACAATACAACACATTAAACTACCAATACAACATAGTAAACAAACAAACTATATTAAACTACCAAACAGCATATTCAACTATCGCAACTGCATATTAAGCACGTGTGTGTTTGTATATGCCGATATCCCTGTATATTTATATACCTGTGTGTTTTTATACATCCTCCCCCCCCCCCCCCCCCCCCCCCCCCCCAGATAACCATTACGGCACCCCCAAGCCCCCCACGGAGCCCAGCTCGGTGCTGAATGTGACGGAGCAGCTGCTGCCCGGCTCCACCCCCAGCTCCCAGGGCAAGAGGAGGCGCAACAAGTCTGTCAGTAACATGGAGAAGGCGGGCATGGAACCCCCCGAGGAGGAGGAGGAGGAGGAGAGGCCCGTCGTCAACGGCAACGGCAACGGCATATCAGTCACCCCAGGTAAGGCCCCCTTCCCTCCCCTTCCCTACTTGCCTTCCTTCTGCTGTCCCTGGCAACACGAGTGCGTAACCAGCAGTGAGGGCTTACTCAGAAGTAACCTTGGAGGATGTGAGCAGTTGGCGGTTTTGACGTCAGCAATGCGGAGCCTCTGTCTGAATCTAAAGGACGCCAGGGCGTGGAACCTTGAGGGAAGAAGAAGTTAAAAAATGATTCATATTTAGTCCCAGGGCCAGGCGTGGATCTACGGGGGGGGCCCTGTGGGTGTCCAGGGGCCCCGGCAATGGAGCATCTATCATCAGGCTGTTTGAGAGTGTCCTCTCCCCTCTGGATAGACCGCCCACAGACAGAGAGAGCAGGAGCCACGCCCCACCCACAGCGTATTGACGGGCGCCGTATTGAACCGGCCAGGAATAGATGTGCTGGCTTTGACTCACAACCAAAACCAAACCGACGGTACATCCTCTCGGACTCCGGAGAACAAAAGGCTGAATGTGTTGGATCCCGGTAATGTGACTGTTTGAAAAAAACGCTGTATAAACGACAACACAATTGATACTCACACCAGCCTTACCCTGCAGCTTATGTGTGCACACAAACATGCATGAACCCCCCCCCCCCCTTACACACACACACACACACACACACACACATGAATGCCCCCCCCCTCACACACACACACACACACACACACATGAATGCCCCCCCCAACCTGACACAACCTGACCACAGCCAGGCTCCCGGTTTCAGTGTGCTTTATCTCCTCATCACATGCACCGGCTGATCACAAAAGAGTCCTTCTATCGGGCGGCTTTGGGAGCCGGTCCCTGAGCCCCGGGGGGGGGCCCGTGACTCTGGGGGCCGGGGTCCACGGGACTGGCTCCGTATTGATCCAGGGCTCTCTCCCGGTGGGGGGGGGGGGGGGGGGGGGCGTGTCAGTGTAGCCTCGGCCCCTCCGTGCAGCCGGACGGTCCACACTACTGAATGCTCCGGAGGCTGTCGCTCAGCAGGACCTAAACACCTGTTGGCGGAGGGGGGGGGGACCCCGACAACAACAACAGCGTCACGCTTCAGACCAGAGACTCGGAGGGAAGGATGAGATTTTGGTTTTCTAATCGGAAGGAGTTCAAACGAGGTAAGAGACTGTTACTGAAACAATAGACGACCAGAGGAAGGGTGTAGAGTCCTCTGGATCGGCCTGCTCTGTCGGTTCAGATGTGGTTCAGCGCTGCCTTACCACAGGGGTCTGTCTGGGGGGGTAGAGGACTGTCCGGGGAGGCAGTCTGTCTGTCCGAGGAGGGGTCTGTCTGTGATTCTGTCCGGGGGGATCGTCCACGCTTGTTTCCGGGGAACCTTAAGCCCAGAGCAAATGGCCGTGTCGGCAAGACGACAAAGTTGCTGTTGGAGTCCAGAATAGTCTTTAGTCTCTTTGTACATGAAGCAGGAGAGATAGAAATCATCCCCACTGCAGCGCTGTGAGCTTTACTCAGCAATGAGAGGCTCTCTCTTTATCTCTCTTTGGGCTTTAGAGTGTGGTGGGTGGTGTTCACTCATTCATACAGTGTAAGGACTGTTCAATCATTCATACACAACATTAGGGCTAACCACTCATTCATACACAGTGTTAGGACTGTTCCCTCATTCATGCATAACATTCAGACTCCTCACTCATTCATAGACAATGTTAGGACTGTTCACTCATTCATACACAACATTAGGACTGTTCACTCATTCATACACAATGTTTGGACTGTTCACTCATTCATACACAACATTAGGACTGTTCACTCATTCGTACACAATGTTTGGACTGTTCACTCATTCATATACAACATTAGGACTGTTCACTCATTCATACACAACATTAGGACTGTTCACTCATTCATACACAATGTTAGGACTTTTCACTCATTCATACACATTTAACTACCCTCAACGACGTGTCTGAGCACCTCATGGCTCAGCGGTGAAAACACCAGTTGGAACCAGACAGTTTCTTCCAGATGTTATTGTTCTCTGCAACTTTATTGACCCCCTTAAACACACACTGTTAGCTTCAAGCGCTGTGAGACTAAGCCTTGAAACTACACCTGTGTGTGTGTGTGTGTGTGTGTGTGTGTGTGTGTGTGTGTGTGTACGTGTTTTTCTTGTTTGTTGTTTAAAGCCGTGCTCTCTAGGCTTGATTTTATTTTTTCTGCCTGTGCCAAAGAGCGGAGAGGTGGGGGAGTAGGTGGGGTTGGGTGGGCGGGTGTGGGGATCAATAGAGCCCCACGGCTTTGTGATCTAAGCAGATAGCATCCCCCTCTCCACCCCCACCCGGTCTTTTTATGGATTATCTCTCAATCTGTCTTCCTCTCTGACCTCATGCTGGGCACCGCTCGCCACACGTCACCAGACCGTCAGCAATTCTATTACTGAGGTCTGTCTGTCTGTCTGTCTGTCTGTCTGTCTGTCTGTCTGTCTGTCTGTCTGTCTGTCTGTCTGTCTGTCTGTCTGTCTGTCTGTCTGTCTGTCTGTCTCTGTCTCTGTATCCTCTCTAAGTCCCGCCTCTGTTTGCTGCCCTTTCAGAATCCAGTGAACATGAGGACCGGAGCACCGATGCCTCCGGGGAGACCCCCCCTGGGCAGGGCGTCTTCTCCGCCACCCCCAACTCCAGTGGCCCCCTCCCCGCCGAGATGATGCCCCCAGAGCAGGAGGGACAGATCCCCGACACAGAGACCGCCGCCGCCGTCGCCGCCGAGCTCCCCCCCATCGACACCATCCCCCTGCTGCCCCCCAAACCGGAGGACGACGAGGAGCTGGGACCCCTGCCCGACAACTGGGAGATGGCGTACACGGAGAAGGGAGAGGTGTACTTCATAGAGTGAGTCCTCTTAGAGCCGCCATCTTAGACGAAGGTAGAGGTGCACCCATCCTAGATCAGGATGTGATTTGAGCAGATCCACTTTGGGCATGCAGAGATCAGGATGGGGTCCCCTGACCCAACCCTAACTCTAGACAAACGTTGACATGCGTGTAGCAGCTGGATAAGGGCCGGGTAACCAGGTTAAGGTCGCATGCATAGTGAGGTGTTTACGTGCTATTGGGCGAGTTACACGGCCGGTACTAAATAATAAATAATAATACATTTAATTTAGAGGCGCCTTTCAAGACACCCAAGGTCACCTTACAGAGCATATAGTCATCATAAATCGTTTAAAAAAACAAGACATTGTGGAAAAAAATAAATAAATAAATAAACATAATAAATACTAGTAGCCAGCCACTGCGGCATTCTAGACTCAGTGGCAGTTCTTCAATCAGACGTGGGGTGTGCGCCACAAATCATCGCAATGATGTCACAGGGTTCAGCTGTGGTTCCACAGTGATCCCGGCAGCCAGCTGTAGGATATAGACGCCGGAGCCGACGTATTGAGACCCGTATTCCATCAGAGGAGAGCAGGGATGGTGCGACTGTCTAGTCAACCGGTCTTAGCCCCCCCCGCGGCATCCAGCTGACATACAGCGCCGGTCCTCAAGATTGGTGGTGGGATCGAGGTAAACGTCTGTTTAACTGAACCGTTGACCGTCCTGCAGCATCAGGGTGTCCAGATGTTGGGAGCCGGTCGTTAATGTCCAGACTGGAACCAGCCCAGAGCCAGAGTGGACGCTGGCCAGGCCCTTCTCTTTAAAGAGAAAGGCTTCTATTTAATTGAATTATTTAAGAAACAGCGCGGAACAGCCACAGAGCAGGGTGGGCTGAGCCCGAGCCAGAAGACTGTTTTAGAAACTGCTCGCTGTAACTCATGCTGCTTTTAGGGGTTTAAGAGCAGCAGTAAAAAAAACGCCAAGGTGCCTTCATTACTGTGACAATTAATGGAGCCGTCACCTGAGTTTCGTGTGTGTGTGTGTGTGTGTGTGTGTGTGTGTGTGTGTGTGTGTGTGTGTGTGTGTGTGTGTGTGTGTGTGTGTGTGTGTGTGTGTGTGTGTGTGTGTGTGTGTGTGTGTGTGTGTGTGTGTGTGTGACATGCACACACAGACGTCTACAGGGGAGGCATGCTTAACCTGACAGGCGGGCACGGTGTGTGTCTGCTTGGGCTTTATTCAATAAGCGATGTCTTTCAGTGGCTCATCTTGTACGAAACCAATTTATCCTCATAATACAATATTGTAAAATATATAGAACAAAATGACGGGAAGTGACAGACTCAATCAGCCCATAAAAGGGAGGTGTATTTGGCTCCTCATGGCTTCAAAACATACGCCTCCCAGCGCTGGCAGGGTTTAAATCCCACCGCGTGGATACCCTCCCCCCCCCCCCCAACAGGGCCAGGTGGGCCCCCGTCTGCCCACAGACTGAAGTCTCTTCCAGGGGGATCCCAGCTCTTCATCAGAGGATGAAGAAGATGCATGGTCTCTGATTGGTCTCCCAACACGGCCTTGATTATTATTACCCACAATGCATCGGTGTTGAGGAAGACAGATGCGAGGCAGGGGGCTTAAGGGAGGGAGGGACAGTAATTGTGAGTTTGTTTAGTTTGAAGCTCTTTTAATTGTCTTCATGCTAAAATCGACGCTTTATTGATGTCTTTCTCCATCTCTCTCTCTCGCTCTCTCTCTTTCTCTCTCTCTCTCTCTCTCTAAAAGCAGATCTGCCAAACCCATCAGCTATTCCTTTATATCTTTTCTTAGCTACCCCCACACACACACACACACACACACACACACACACACACACACACACACACAAAGATACACAAACATATACACAAACGCAGACAAACACACAAAAAAACATAGGCCTCTTTCTTCTCTTTGTCGGCAGCTAATTAGGAACACTGAAGTAAGCAAAGTATTGATCGCCATTTTGGTAAACTCACTCTTTTTTGCCTGAGGAGATTGGCAGGGGGAGGGGGGGTTTGAGGGGGGGAACACCTCCTCTTTAACTGCAAGCTGAGTCCCCCCCCCCCCCCCCCTCCCAACGCTATTTTTCTCTCAGCAACTATCTAGCTCACTTGCTGTTTGTCCCTCTCTCCCCTCCTTTGTCCCTCTCCCTCCCCCCCTCTGTCTCTCTCTGCCTCTCAGCCACAACACTAAGACGACCTCGTGGCTCGACCCTCGGCTGGCCAAGAAAGCCAAGCCGCCGGAGGAGTGCAAAGAGGACGGTAAGAGTGCTCATCTTCTCCCTCCTCCCCGTATCAGCCTGCTCTGTTCCCCTCCTCTCCGATCTCTCTTCCTCCCTTCTTCCTCCTCTCTTCCCCTCCTATCCTGTCTCTCTTCCTCCTCTCTTCCCCTCCTTTCCGGTCTCTCTTCCTCCTCTTTTCTCCTCCCATCCGGTCTCCCTTCCTTCCCTCTATCTATATCTTCCCTCACTTTTCCGACTGTCTCCCCCCTTTCTCTCCCCTCTCCCCCCCCTCTTGTTACGGGTGAGAGTGGGGAAAGTGAGGGAAAGTGGGTTGTCTGGGTGCTAGCTCAATTCCTCCTGGTGTCCGAGTGTCGAGGTGTCCATGAGCACCCCACCCTCGCTGCTCCTGCCTTGCACGGCTGACATGACTGTGTGTGAACGTGTGTGTGGACGGGTGAATGTGGACGCTGTCCTTTACGGGGGCTTCACCATGTCATGTCACACCCTCACTTACTGTTCTCTGCTCTGCTGAGTCCCTGCCGTGTCTCCGTTTGATTGGACATGCCAGCCCCAGCCTGGCATGTCGTGTGTGTAGGCCACGCTCTGCCGCGGTTCACCAAGGGTCACTCTTGAGCACAGATGGGATTTTCTTTCGAACTTTTAGTGCAGCACAAGCTACAGAGAGAGTGAGGCGCTGGGCGACCTTTACCGTGTGATAAGGGCTATTTCAGTCTGCTCTGCTAATCACCCGAGGTGTGTTTTCAGTGCGTTTGTGAGGCCCATTGTTTACCGAGCACCAGTGCTGTGTGTGTGTGTGTGTGTGTCTGTGTGTGTGTGTGTGTGTGTGTGTGTGTGCGCAAACATGTTTTTGTGTGTGATGTTATGCAGAACTCTATCAAATGAATATCGCATTGGCCTGTCCTTCAACCGACCACACACACACACACACACACACACACACACACACACACACACACACACACACACACACACACACACACACACACACACACACACACACACACACACACACACACACACACAAATCACAAGGATGCACAGATACAAAGGACATACAGTGAAATAAGTGTTGATACAGTCAGTGTTGTTATAACAGTATTTATTTATGTGCATGGCTTCTCTCTCTCTCTCTCTCTCTCTCTCTCTCTCTCTCTCTCTCTCTCTCTCTCTCTCTCTCTCTCTCTCTCTCTCTCTCTCTCTCTCTCTCTCTCTCTCTCGCTCCCTCTTTGATCCTGGTATGTTTGGGGAGTGACTGATTGATGGCTCTATCAGCAAATTAAGCCACAGAAAATTTGATTGATGGCTCTGGTATACAGCGATGGAGTATCCCTTTGGATGGGACTGCAGTTTGATACGTACCAGCAACGGAATGAAAGATTATGCATTTGTGAGTTGTGATTGTTGATTGGGGTTGTGTGGAGTGTATGTGTGTTTGTGTGTGTGTGGTTATATAAATTCCCATTGCATGGTTAGGGTACTGAGAGAGGAGTTGTTTGTTCCTGGAAAGTCAGTAATCGTGTGTTTCCTCCTTTCGTTAGACCAGTAGGGACCGATTTAAAACGTGTCTACAATATGCCTCATGCAGGTCAACTATAGAAATATACAAGGGTTTGAAAAGTCGTGTTAGGAGGCCATATGTTTCAGTGAAACAAACTCATTCCTAACTATTTCACGAATGAGTCCAAACACATTTTCCAAACGAATAGACGTCGTAATTATCTTTTATTTCTGCTCATCTAAGGAATCGTTCATCCGTTTTAAACAAATGATCTGTGATTCATGAAGACTTCAATACGCTTTGAAATTACATAGCATATTTGAATTAGCTGAAATGAGATGAGATTTGAATTAGCTGAATATATTGGAAAATGAGTAGTTCTGAGTGTGGCTCCCTTTTTTTTTTTAACGGTAACATCAAAACCCATCCCCTGATGACACGGCTGATCTCACTGAGCTTGTCGATAGCTCGGTGCCTGCTGACGCTGCAGCCTCTCGGTGCAGATGTCGTGTTCTGATAGCATCTTACTTCTCAAAGTCTGGGACAAAGGTTTGATCCACCGTGACGGGTTCCTCAGCCTCTGCTTGTGCAAAAGTGACGAATGACGAGCCTGTATGAGAAGAACTGAGCTGTTAGAACCAGCCCTGTTAGAACCAGAGGCAGACCAGTTAGAACCAGACCCGGTGGAACGAGACACGGCTTGCTCCATGGGAGATCAATGGCGGTGTCGTCTGCAGCACTCTTTGATCTTGTTTGCCTCGTCGCCGTGGGGATGTGTCGTCGTGGCCGGGAGGAGACGGAGCCGACCGGACAGATGTTTCTGGAGATGGTTGTATTGATTCTCTGCGTCGTCATGGCAACGACGTGTGCAGGCCGAGCGCTAAAACATAAATTAGGATCCCACTTGTAGGTGTGTGTGTGTGTGTGTGTGTGTGTGTGTGTGTGTGTGTGTGTGTGTGTGTGAGAGTGAGAGTGAGAGTGAGAGTGAGAGTGAGTGTGTGCGTGTGCTTGCAAGCGTGCATCTGGGTCTGAGCCAGGCTCTAATCGGAGATAACAGGATTAGAGTTTCTTCAAACTGCGTCGGGCAGCCGGCATGATGGAGGTACAAGAGGAGGAGCAGCATAGGGAGGAGGTGGAGGAGCAGCACAGTGAAGAGATCCATAAGGAGGTGGAGGATCCAGCCTGCATCTGTGAGGGACTGGAGAAGTTGTTGGAGGTGGTTGAGGAGGACATCCACGAGGTGGATCTGCAGGAAGATGAGGAGGTTGAAAAGGATGGGGAGGAGATTGAAGAGGCAGCCTGCATGGATGAGTACCAGGAGGAGATGCAGGAAGAAAAGGGCTAGGAGGAGGTGACCCAGAAGACAGCCTACATGGCGGAGGTGTAAAAAGACTCACGGATCTATTATAGAGGTTTAAAGGTATTCTGAATCAGAGCCCAGCGAATGAGCAGAATCAAAAAGACAGGCAATACAAAACACTTGTTTCCCCACTCCTGGCTCCAAGGTTTATCTGCTGCGCAGACGTAGCATATCCTGTCCAACACAGGGCAGGAAACAAATGGCTCAGAACGCACATGCATGAGTCAACCTGCATGCGGCGGTCTGCCCACTTTATCCAGTTCACAAACAGCGGAGAGTGCAGCCAATCGTCACGTTTGACAGAGAGAGAGAGAGAGACTGGCAGTCTTTCACTGTGGGGTTTGAGGGAGAGGAAGAGAGGAAGGAAGGAGGGGGATCGAGATGCAGTGAGAGGAAACATTAATATATTAAATCTACTTCAAAGAGCAGAACAGTACTGAAGGCGGGGGCATTGGGCATGACAGTTAGAAGCCTTTGCATCAGAACTGTTCTATTGCCAGAACGTTTTACAACATTCACATCAAAGGTCAATTGTAAAACATTTTTAGACGTTCATCTTCAGCCTAGCACTGCGAGTACTCTGTTCTAGGGGGCGTCATCTCGCGGTAGTGATTGACTCCAATAGCCGATAGCTACGGGGTTCAGACCCCAATAGTAGTCTAGCCCAGGGTTACTCAACATTTTTTTTATGAATCCAGTATGCATAGTTTTTATATTTTAATATATTCAAATATTTAAATCTCTGCGGCCCGGTGGCCAATGCGGACCGGAATCGGCCTGCGGCCCAGTGGTTGAGAACCCCTGGTCTAATTAGGTAGCCATCCTCGAGCAAGTTGCCTAAGCCCCATGGTGCTGCTTAATGTGCTGTAGGTGATTTTTAAGTGCTCTCGTTTGAGGGTTGTTTGTCGAAATCGCAAAGCCATCCTTCAGCTATAAGTGAGCGGAATTCTCAGTAGATCGGTTTTCGGTTGACACCCTGCTTTTGTGAGACGATTTAGAAAAAAATGATCGCTCACGGCTCATTTCTGACCAATCAAGGTATCTCTTACGTTATTGGTAAAAAAAATCGTTTTGCAAGAATCAATCAAAGGTGCCGGAAATTTAACACCTCAAAGTCTAAGAAACAAAAGGAGAGAGGGAGAAGAGAAGGAGGGGACCTTGGTATTGTTAGTTTGGCTTTCTTCTGCTCTTAACAACTCTCACATCTCACCGAAAGTAGCTTTAATGTAATTTATCAATAAGATCTCTCCATACGTCCAAGTTACTAAACGGAAGGTATGAATTAAAGCATGTAACTCTTCGATTGACTTCACCCACTAATGGTTTTTATAACGATACATATTCCAAGTTACTTAGAAACTGCAAACATCATCGCCATCAGCATAAACACCACGTCAAATGGTGTTCACAGCTAATTCGCTCCCC
This sequence comes from Gadus macrocephalus, assembly GCF_031168955.1. Lineage (NCBI taxonomy): Eukaryota > Metazoa > Chordata > Actinopteri > Gadiformes > Gadidae > Gadus > Gadus macrocephalus. The sequence goes on along the minus strand of NC_082400.1, from coordinate 12,125,475 downwards.
TAATAGGATTTTAATGCTGATATATTTCCCAACTTTAACTCGGAGAGGATGTGGAATGCTGGGAGACAAACGGGAACGTCGTGCTGATCTTCTTTCTATTATTCGTTTTTTGTTTCCGTTTTCGAGCGATTTGCAAAGTTCCCCTTGACGTCTGGTCGCCCGGGAGAGAGAGGGGTGGTGTTGTCGTGGCCCGCAGAGGGGGGAGGGAGGGCAGGAGGGGGGAGACATAATTACATTCTACTCACGGGGAAGCAGAGCCTAGCGACGGAGAGAGGGAGGGAGAGAGACAGAGACAGAGAGAGAGAGAGACAGAGTTATCATCTCCTCGCACAGCGGGGGCTGGCGCATTCGTCTCGCTCGCCCCGTCTCATCCACGCTTCCTGGGGGAACAGCAGGGGGATCTCTCTCTCTCTCTAGCTCTCTCTGCCTCTCTACCTCTCTCTCTACCTCACTCTCTCTGGCTCTCTCTCTCTTTCTCTACCTCTCTCTACCTCTCTCTCTCTCTCTACCTCTCTCTCTCTCTCTCTGTCTCTACCGCTCTATCTCTCTCTACCTCTCTCTCTCGCTCCCTCTCTCTCTCTCTCCCCCTCCCTCCCTCTCTCTTTCTCCTGTCATGTCTCCTCTCGTTCTTCTCATCCTCAGTGTGTTTTACAGATATGTTCTCGCGGCGCTGCAGGCAGACTGTTGACTCAGTCGAGCAGCGCTGTGGGCTGGTGTTAGGCAGCTCGCTGGTCATCTGAGGACAGGCCCACATGAAACAGGGCTTTCAGGGTAATTTCCACTCCTTCAGGCACAGCAAACACAAAGCAGCGCGTGTGTCTGGGCGTGCCAGCCCTCCTTAATCACAGATGAGTGTGCGTGTGTGTGCATCCGTGCATGATCCACAGGTGACTTATGTGTGGATGAGGAGAGAGAGAAAACAGAGGGAGAGAGACACTGAGAATGGAGACGAGAGGCAGGTGGAGAGAGGGAGACAGAGGGAGAGAGAGAATGAGGACGAGGTTGGAGAGCCAGGGGGAGAGAGAGAGAGATGGAGGGAGAGAGAGAATGAGAATGCAAACGGTGGGGGAGAGAGTGAGACGGAGGGAGAGAGAAGGTGGAGGGGGGAGTAAGTCACCTGTGGGGACAGGGAAACCGAGGAAAGAGAGAGACAGGGAAAGGGGGACAGAATAGTAATTAGAGACGAGAGAAAAGGGAGTTAGGGAGGGAGACGGCGTCCTCCATCACCTTGAGACTGCTGCAGTAGAAGAGAGGAGGAGGTTTAGGGAGGGGGCGGGGCCAGCATGGCTGTCAACAGCGTGATTGATGGGCTGTTTTGACAGCCCTCCCTGAGAGGATGCCTGAGGCCTGGAGATTGAGGGAACATTTGAGGAACGATCTCAATTTGAGGCCGTGGTGATGGAGTGTCTGGTGGAGCAGGATGTTCTGGGCCTGCCTGTGGTGGGCACATCTAGTGCAGTATATTTACTTATTATCATACCAAATAAGTTTGATGATGTATCGTGTTTCAGATGAACACCAACAGAGAGCTTTACTATCTTGACGGACCAGACTCAGTTCATAGACCAGGCTGGCCAATACGTCACGACTATTTAATTTCTAATGTTTATCTTTAATATTATCAGTGATTTAGCCGATGCTTCTAAGTGATTTCAGGTACATGATCCAGAGGGAACAGTAGGGGGGAGGATCTGTATTCTCAGGTCAGGCTCATGCACGGGGTCAGGCTCATGCACGGGGTCAGGCTCATGCACGGGGTCAGGCTCATGCACGGGGTCCGGCTCATGCACGGGGTCAGGCTCATGCACGAGGGCCAGTTTGCCCTCATAAATGTATTTTATTTACTAGTGACTTATTTATACTATTTATTAACATAATAAACACATTTATTAGTTTAGTTATTTAGATTTGACACATTTATTAATTCATGTATTTATTTTTAATGATGTCTCTTTCGCCAAAAAAATGCACACACATAAAAAGTAAAGAAAGTTCAAAAATATATTTTCTTACGTTTTAATTACCGTAGTTACTAAATCCTTGCGCTCTCTCTCTCTCTCTCTCTCTCTCTCTCTCTCTCTCTCTCTCTCTCTCTCTCTCTCTCTCTCTCTCTCTCTCTCTCTCTCTCTCTCTCTCTCTCTCTCTCTCTCTCTTGCTTTGTCAGTTTTAAATCTCCGAGTTGATTTTAACTCTTAACGATACGTTATTTCGTCTGATTAAAACATCCGTGAATCCGCCTCAAGATGCGATCGCTTTGTGTGATCACGGCGTGTGCGACAAAGGGCGGTGTGTCTGACGGAGAGAGACACCTTCCACTTCTCCCAAATCACTGGGTGCAGGTGGCGTCGGCACAAAGACACAGCGAAGGTTTTGTCTCAGAAAGGACACAAACACTAATTATGTTGACGTCTGCGTCTGTCTGTCTGTCATACACATGTGTGCGTGTGTGTGTGCGTGCGTGCGTGTGTCTGTGTATGCATGTGTGTCGGCTAGCGAGCAGCCAAATGCACATCGTCAAACCCAGAGAATTATGGCCCCCTCCTGCGCTCCCTTAAACAGACTCTTGAAACTCGGTCTCCGTGCTCACAGCGAACAGCTGCAGTTAACTCATTTGTTTTATTGTGCCCAGACTAGCAGATAAATCAGCATCTAAGGGTTCATTTGGCCCAGTCAGGTTTCTCAGTCTCTCGCAGACAAATTGACTTTGGGTTCCATCGATATCTCAGCAGTCTGCGCCGTGGCAGCGGTGATGAGCGAGATGATGGGTGGAGCAGCTGACAGATGAGGATAATTACATTGTACGCTGTTCTAAACATCTCGACGGGCCTAAGTGTTCGCTTGAGTAGGACTGCTTTATTATTATGACTGCTTTATACAATGTGATTTATTACTGCTATACCCTTGATGATTTACCTTTATAAAATGGGGTTTATTACTGCTATACACCTGTTAATTTACCTTCAATGTGGTTTACTACTGCTATACACCTGTTGATTTACCTTCATACAATGTTGTTTATTACTGCTATGCCCTTGATGATTTACCTTTATAAAATGGGGTTTATTACTGCTATACACCTGGTGATTTACCTTTATACAATGTGGTTTATACACCACAATGACTTACCTCCATACAATGTGGTTTACCCTGATGATTTACCTTTATTCAATCTGGTTTATCATTAATACTGCTATATACTGGATGATTGACCTTTATACAATGTCGTTTATTACGGCTATACACATGTGGATTTACTTTTATACAATGTCACTGGTTAATATTATTCCTGGTATCTCGTCTGATATCTCTGATATTGCGACCGCAACCTCAACTCAACTCTTCGAGTGATTGTTGCTCTGATTGAGTGTTTTAAAAGACTGATTAAAGGGAGAGAGAGAGAATTATGGTTCACGAGTTTCTAGGTTACACCTGTTGAGGTGTCATTTGATATCAGCGTGTGTGTTTCGCTGAACTGGTATCTAGAGGGAACTGTTCTGCATGTCTGCGCGGTGTTATGTCGAGTGTGACTGCTGTTGTGAAACTGCTAAGAAAAACATTGAAACTATGAAACAAGAGCCAGGCGGTTTGATATCACCAGGAATAACTGAGACCGGGCCTGGACCCCTGGGAGCAGATCCAGTCTCACTGTTGACGTTCGTCTGTGTTTACTACCTCGCCCTCTCTGCTCCAGAGAGGAACCCACCGCTCAGACCCTCTGCTCAGACCCTCTGCTCAGACCCTCTGCTCAGACCCTCTGCTCAGACCCTCTGCTCAGACCCTCTGCTCAGAGACTCTGCTCAGACCCACCGCTCAGACCCTCTGCTAAGACCCTCTGCTCAGACCCTCTGCTCAGACCCTCTGCTCAGACTCTCCTCTCTCTGCTCAGACTCCTGAAGACTGCTTTAAGATTCATCGCCGTTAAAATTGTCAGGAATCTCAAGTGATTATGGGATAAGGATGAGTCTTCAGAGTTTACCCATTTTAAGTTCAGACCCCAATGTAAACTTTATGCCAGTGGGAGTCCCCGACGGAGAGGCCTGGCTCCTATCTCCTCCTGACTGACAGGTCGAGGAAATGAAATTAACATTTTGAACTTCAAGTCACTGTGGATCAAAGTGTCTGCTAAATGACTACAAAGTAAATAGTAATAATAGAAAACCAAGTGTGGCAAATTCCACCATTTTGGAATCACATGACGAGCCTGAGGAAACGGAGGAGAAATGTGTCAGCAGCTCATCCTAATCCCCGCAGATTAAAAGCACACAGCTTTCCTTTAAACACGTTGAAGTTTCAGCGGTGTGAAATCTGGCATTGGACCGCGGCGGGCTGCGCTGTAAACCGACAGACGCGGGGTGAGGAGGACAGCGTAGTGAATCGGCTGGTTCCTTTAACGACTACGATTGTATTTTCCTGGAGACAAGGACCCTCCAGAGTCCACGGCGTTTACCCTCCTCCTCAGAAGGTGGGAGGGACCTCAACGGCTGCCACCTTCAGAGGGAACAGGACAAACCAACGCTCTCTTTACTTTTAGTGAGCTGTTTTTACACTCTTCCCTTTATCAGAATGTGAGGGGTCCTTGATTGCTTTGAAATGCGCTTTTAATGTGTTGTTATTATTAGGACAGAGGAACGTGCAGTCGTTCTCAAGGTCCTTGTGTTGCAACGCGGGGGGGGGGGGGGGGTTGGGAAGCACAACTTTCTCCGTCCTGAAGAGGAGGGAGTCCAGCCACATGGGACGAAAGAAGAGAGACTGTAAGAGAACATCAGTAGTGCCTTCAACTTAAAAGCCCTGATTGATAAATTGAGGGGATGGAGGATATGCTGAAGGATGAGCTGCTATCTTTTATAATAAAGCTCAGAAAGACCAAAACAAACTGAACAGATCACTCCATTTTCACCCCACTCTTTGGAGAGCAGAGAGCGAGAACTGGCAGATCTCTGATGAAGTCGCAAAGTTTCTCCTCCTCCTCCTCCTCCAGAAGAGGGGAGCAGGCCGTGATACGCCCTGACAACTTGACAACCACACACAAACACACGCACATACACAATACTGACACACACACACACTATACTGACACATGCACACACTCCAGTTGTTACAGTCTATTGCATTGTCAGCATGATAGTGTGTGTGTGTGTGTGTGTGTGTGTGTGTGTGTGTGTGTGTGTGTGTGTGTGTGTGTGTGTGTGTGTGTGTGTGTGTGTGTGTGTGTGTGTGTGTGTGTGTGTGTGTGTGTGTGTGTGTGTGTGTGCGCGCGTGCGTGTGCTCTACTTGATACTGAATGCTGTGTCTGAGCTTGATATATTCAGTATGTGCTGTGTTGTCTTTCCTCTGCTGGACGTTTTAATAGGAAACGGTTCAGCTTTCATTATGTGATGTGTGGGGAACCAGTAGTTGTCAGCACTTTATCGTGTGTGTGTGTGTGTGTGTGTGTGTGTGTGTGTGTGTGTGTGTGTGTGTGTGTGTGTGTGTGTGTGTGTGTGTGTGTGTGTGTGTGTGTGTGTGTGTGTGTGTTGTCGTGTGTGTGTGTGTGTGTGTGTGTGTTGTCGTGTTGGCGTGTGCGTTGACATGTCATGTATGTTCATGTCTCGTGTATGTTTACGTGTAACATGTTGTAGAGAGAGGGGGAGAGACAGGAAGATCTTCCGCTTCCATGCACATGTGTGTGCGTGCATGTCGACTGTACATGGGTACGTGTGTGGTGGGTACAGCATGTGCGTCCGTGTTGCTCAGTGAAAGTGAAAACATTAAACGTCTTCCATATTTAATGAGGGAAGACGTGTGTGTGTGTGTGTGTGTGTGTGTGTGTGTGTGTGTGTGTGTGTGTGTGTGTGTGTGTGTGTGTGTGTGTGTGTGTGTGTGTGTGTGTGTGTGTGTGTGTGTGTGTGTGTGTGTGTGTGTGTGTGTGTTTGCGCGTGCGTGTATACGTGTGTTGCTTACTGAGCAAAACCTAAAACATTGTTTTCTTGGAAATTTAATAATTGATTGTGAAAGGCTCTGAGGGAAGGCATTGATACAGAGTTGCGTTGCCAGGGGTATAGAACACACGAGGGTGAGGGGTCAATTTAGTAAATCTAACAAAGGGCACCCATCATCTCTGAACCTACGTCTCCCAGCATCCCTTCAGGGCGTAACCAAGGAGACGAGCTGTGGCGGTCACATGTGCTTAGCATTAGCATGTGCTAACCCTGTAGCAGGCTGCACCTCCCCTGAGAAGCGGTGGCCTAGTTCCGCACTCGCCCTGGGGACCCTGGGAGCCTGCTCCTGTCTCTCATTAGAAAAACATTACTGCTGCTATTATCTGCGTTCGCCTCCTGATTAGCTTAGCATAGTCCCTAATCAAAGCCGCGTTCTTTACGGGGCTGAGCGGGAAATACGGGCTCCCTGGGCTAGAGGAAGCTACCGTGCTGCTAGCTTGGTGGGAGACACGCTTGATCTTAGCGTAGCGCCTCCTCGTACGGTTTTGTACTTGAAGGTGCTAATATGCTAATAGGCTAAGGGTCGCTGCGGGAGATGGTAGTCCCAGCCAACTCTTTAATGACAGAACAGAAATAATGCCGGCATTAAAAACATGTTTTCTTTATGGCAAACATCTCTCGGATGAGATCTTTATGCATATTTTTGATCATTCCTTTTTAAACTTTTCTTTCTGTTTCTGCTTTATGTCTGCTCATGAGGAAAATGTGTGATGTCACGCTATGATCAGTGTTCAATATGCAGAACATGCAGGGGTCTTTTAAAGAAGGTGTATGTTGATCAGTCAGGCACAGAGAGAGTCCCATTTAAACTTGAAGGTTCAAAGTATGAATGTAAACAGCCTTTTTAATTTAGGAAGGGGAGCTAATGTTCCTCCACCCATAATGAACAGCATCAAATGCAGTTTATTAATGTGTCAAACCCGCTGCCTCTGTCGTTCTCTACTGCTCTCCTCAGCAGACAGACAGTGACCGGTTATAGATAAATACGTCCCCATCAAAACCTTTTTTTTTGTTTTACTTACCGCTACTTATTCATGGCTCGTATTTAAAACTTAAATGAAGTTTGCCCTCCTCCTCATCTGCTTTGAACCGAGAGGCTGAACGGAGCTCTGGGGCGATGAAAGACGACGTGATGACCCTGAGAGCTCTCAGTAATCCATGCCTCCAACTCCAAACATAATATTTACAGCGTGGAAATGAGGAAGTGCATTAATATTTCATCACTAAGAAATCCACCACCCGATCTATCAATATTTAGTGTTATTTCTAAAGCCTATCGGAGGGGAAGCATGTTGTTGATACACTGCTTCAGAGCACGTTGACAATGTAAAGGGCTGCATGCATGCATACATGGGGCTTGTTCTGAAGTTCCCTACAGATACTGGAGTCTAAAGTCTAGAGTCTAAACCCTCATGATCACAGAGTCACGTGACGCCTGGCAGCAGGAAACAAACATTATGGGATGCTTTGCTTCTGAAAGTGCAACAATCTGTCCGACTAAGTACTCTTTGAGTTCCTATTATCCGTAATGACTTTTTACTCTCTCCTCCCTCCCACTGATCCGAAAAGCTTGAATCTAGTTGTCTACTTTATTTTCTGATTGAGCTTTTCTTGTTTGCCTTTGTTCCTGCAGAGCTTCCGTACGGCTGGGAGAAGATTGATGACCCCATTTACGGCAGCTACTACGTGGAGTAAGTTAAGAAACATGTTCAATACTTAAATATGTTTAAGCTACTACGAGGCGTGCGTGCATGTTTCCGTGCGTGCGTGTGTGTGTACGCATATGCATGCGTGCATGTGTGTGTGCGTGCGTGCATGTGTCTGTGTGCGTGAGCGTGTGTCTGTGTGTGTGTTAGGGATGGGAAAAACGATTATTTTCCGGGAATTAGTTCTTTCAGTTCCGTTCACTATCACGATTCGTTCGTTTGATTCGTTTGTTTGATTAGTTCATTTGATTCGTTCATTTGATTTGTTCGTTAAGTCAGATGTTCTGTTTCGTCATTTGGCAGGGAATCGGAAATAATGGAATAAATGTTAATCAACATGTAGCCTACTACTTTCTAATGTTCTGGCGAAATTACCCAGGTTAAGTGTAAATATTAAGCATACATATAAAGCACATGCGTGCCTGTTTTTTCATAGATATCCTTAATACATAATGGGGTGCAGTAGGAATTAAATGGCGTCTTCCAAGTAGCGCTAATAAGCAGTGAAGCACGTAAGCAAGCAGCAGCAGCACCATTGTGCGAATTCCCTGCTAGACCAAACGAGAATCGTAATGGTAGGTAAAACAATACTTTATTAAAGCATGCAATTGTGATGTAGAACAAAATAAAAATAAAACATGAAGTGCTTGCATGATATTTGCATGATATTTGCATGATATATGCATGCGTGCGTGCGTGCGTGCGTGCGTGCGTGCGTGCGTGCGTGCGTGCGTGCGTGCGTGTATGTGGTTACCGGTGTTTCCCCAGTGTTGGATGTACCCCCTGTAGGATCTTATCCCCACCGTGGTCGTGCTGATGTTGGTTTTGAATCCAGCAGCAGCTGAAGGTATCCTCACACTGCTGTGAGCCGGTTGACTGACGTTAGCCTGTTATAATAATAGCCTAGCCCACATGTTCCTGTGTGCCACAGGCCTGCTGAATGATAATATAATAATATTGATTATGCAACAGTCTATGCAGATGTCAAGGAGATAAGGGAGACATTGTTGGTACTTTGATATGCTGAAGTTTAACAGGGTTAGATGTGAATGGTCTCTCTGTCTGCCTGTCTGTCTGTCTGTCATCTCGTCCATCTGCACCCCGTTCCATTGTGTCTCTCTGAATGTGTGGGGTCTGGCGGGTGTATTGTGTCTCTCTGAATGTGTGTGTCTGGCGTGTGTGTGTGTGTGTGTGTGTTCTCTCCCGGTCTTCATTCACCCAGCTCTCTGCAGCAGAGGCTCTGGTCCTCCTCCTCTCCTCCGCTGTCATGTTCCCAAAACACTGCGCCAACAATACTGACACACAAAGAGCAAACTCTATTCTAGGGAGAGGACGGAGAGGTTTTTTTTGGGGGGGGGGGGGGGGGGGGGGAGGGTATACACCAAAACTGCACCTGACTGAACACTATCGCTACTGCAGGTTTAGCAATATCTCCTGTTCCTAGGCTGCCGGGTTAGCACTAGCATTATCACCTGTATCTAGGCTGCTTGGTTAGCATTAACAATACCCCCTTTATCTAGTCTACTGGGATAGCATTAGCAATAGCACCTTCATCTGGGCTGCCGGTGCTAGGTTAGCATTATTGATATCCCAGGTAACATTTAACTTGGTTAGCTTTGGCAGTAGCACATTTATCTAGACTTTTTGGTTAGCATTAGCATTAGCGCCTTTAGACAGACTGGGTTTACGTTAGCACATGGCAATTGTATGGAAGCTTATAGGTTAGCCTGAGCAATAATAACGTTATGTCGGCGGCTGGGTGAGCATTAGCGTTAGCTGCACCGCTGTGCTTTTCTAAATGGCCGTATCTCGAGTGGAAGAGCCAGAGGCTGTAATTATCTCTGTGTAACAAAACATGTCTCAGGGCTTCCCTGTGTAATATGCACAGTGTCACTGCTGTGTACCCCCCCACAGGGGGCATGTGATGTAACTGTGTGTGAGCAGCGTGTGCACGGTGGTGTGTGTGTGGTGCTCAGTGGAGGGGAAAGCACGAAACATTGTCTTCCATATTTAATAAAGGAAGATGTTGAAGATGTTGGTGTGGGGGTTTTGGGTGGGGGCAGATGTAATACCCCCCCCCCCCCCCCCCTCCCCCGACCAGCGTCGACCAACCCTTTAAGAGCTCTCCCACATGAATCCCACCTGTGTGTGTGTGAGTGTGTATGTGGGTGTGGTTGAGTGCCCTTGCAAATATGTATGTGTGTGTGTGTGTGTGTGTGTGTGTGTGTGTGTGTGTATGTGTGTGTGTGAATGCACATCAGCCTGGCACGCAAGCACCCTCCCACAGACTGTGGGAGGGTGGATGCCCCAATAAGGACTAATTACTTAACAGCTGCAGAAACAGTATATTTCTTCTTGGGAGAAAATGATGCAACTTGCTTCCTTGCGTGTTCGACTGCGTAAGCAAAGGAAGCTTCTGCCAGCCCACAATAACAGGAACCAGCCTCCTCGTTATTCATCCCCGGGAAGACAAACTATGCACTTAAACACATATATCTGTATCTTAAAATCTATATCTGTATCACTATCCTAGAACTGTATCCTAAATCCTAGATCTGTACGGACGTCCTTTATTTGTATCCCTCACCCTATATCTGTACCCTCATCCTATATCTGTGTATTCATCCTATATCTGTATCTTAAATCCTGACCTATACCTTTACATCAATCTATACCTGTATCTTAAAACCTTTATCTGTATTTTTAATACTTAATCCTACATACGTATACATCCTATATCTGTATATCCGTGCTGTATCCATTTAATCCCTTATCGGGAGGCGTCTGCTGAATAACTAAATGACCCAGAGGAGATCTAACAGCAGCATGTCTGCGTCCTCTCAGCCACATCAACAGGAGGACCCAGTTTGAGAACCCGGTCCTGGAGGCTAAGAGGAGGGTCCAGCAGCAGCAGGCAGATGCAGAGCCAGGGTCTCTCCTCCCTGCCCCTCCCCTCAATCTACCGAGGTAAGACCCCTCTATCTGCAGGGGTAAGACCCCTACCTCTATCTACAGGGTAAGACCCCTACTCTCTATCTAAAGGGGTAAGACCCCTCTATCTACAGGGGTAAGACCCCTAACCTCTATCTAAAGGGGTAAGACCCCTACCCTCTATCTACAGGGGTAAGACCCCTACCCTCTATCTACAGGGTAAGACCCTTACCCCTCTATCTACAGGGGTAAGACCCCTACCCTCTATCTACAGGGTAAGACCCCTACCCTCTATCTGCAGGGGTAAGACCCCTACCCTCTATCTACAGGGGTAAGACCCCTACCCTCTATCTAAAGGGGTAAGACCCCTCCATCTAACAGGGGTAAGACCCCTAACCTCTATCTAAAGGGGTAAGACCCCTAACCTCTATCTAAAGGGGTAAGACCCCTACTCTCTATCTAAAAGGGGTAAGACCCCTCTATCTACAGGGGTAAGACCCCTACCCTCTATCTACAGGGGTAAGACCCCTACCCTCTATCTACAGGGGTAAGACCCCTACTCTCTATCTAAAGGGGTAAGACCCCTCTATCTACAGGGGTAAGACCCCTAACCTCTATCTACAGGGGTAAGACCCCTAACCTCTATCTAAAGGGGTAAGACCCCTACCCTCTATCTACAGGGGTAAGACCCCTACCCTCTATCTACAGGGGTAAGACCCCTACCCTCTATCTACAGGGGGTAAGATCCCTACCCTCTATCTACAGGGGTAAGATCCCTACCCTCTATCTGCAGGGGTAAGACCCCTACCCTCTATCTACAGGGGTAAGACCCCCTACCCTCTATCTAAAGGGGTAAGACCCCTCCATCCTACAGGGGTAAGACCCCTAACCTCTATCTACAGGGGTAAGACCCCTAAACCTCTATCTAAAGGGGTAAGACCCCTACCCTCTATCTACAGGGGTAAGACCCCTAACCTCTATCTACAGGGGTAAGACCCCTACCCTCTATCTACAGGGGTAAGACCCCCTACCCCCCTCTATCTACAGGGGTAAGACCCCCTACCCTCTATCTACAGGGGTAAGATCCCTACCCTCTATCTACAGGGGTAGGGGAAGCCGGGTACCCTGACTCCTGTCGGGTCCCACCGTACACATCTCTGTTGTTATTGTCATCTGCATGCTCTTCCTGTCGGAATGTAATTCTGTTCATCTCTTCTTGTTCGTCATCTTGGTATGACGGGGGACAGAGTGATGCCGAGGTTTGTTTCCATAGTAACGTATCCCCCCCCCCCCTCCCTTGTAAATCATCGTAGTTAAACTCTGATTCAATGACTCTCTCTCTCTCTCTCTCTCTCTCTCTCTCTCTCTCTCTCTCTCTCTCTCTCTCTCTCTCTCTCTCTCTCTCTCTCTCTCTCTCTCTCTCTCTCTCTCTCTCTCTCTCTCTCTCACCCTCCCCTCGCTCGCTATCTCTCTCTCTTCTGTTTTAATCCCCCCCCCACACACACAACTACATGCACCTACCCCATACGACCCCCCCCCCCCCCCCCCCCAAACACATTTCAGCAGAGGCGTTGGTCTGCCCCTGCTCCACCCTCCCCCCGCCCCCCCCCCGGCCCACCTCCACCCCCGCCCTCTGCAGACCGCTGGCGCAGCCTCGGCGACCTGTCCCGCTCCCCCGGCGGCCACGCCCCGCCGGACGGCCCTGGCGGGACGCGCCACGCCCCCGCCCCCCTTCTCCTCCTCGTCGGCCCACAGCTCGCCCCTCAGACACGCCCTGGGGGCGCGGCGGATCGCCCCCCCGTGCAGCACCCCCACCACCGCCGCCACCACCACTCTCAGCTGCAGCTGTCTCCGCTGCACCCCCACCAGAGGGAGCAGTCGCTCCCGGTCTACACCACCCTGGTGCTGGGCCCCGTCCCCCCCTGTCACTGGTGCGCTACATCAGTAAGTACGGCCCGGTGGAGGAGGGCCGAAGGAGGGAGGGTCCTGCTTCTTTGTTCCCAGCCCCTCCGTCGCTGCCCGCCCCCCCCCCCCGCGCTTCCCCCCTCACACCCTCCCCAGCGCTAGCATGCTAGCTAGCCTCGCAGATGTATCAAGCTCCTGCGACACCCCTCCTCCACCAACCAACCCCCCCCCCCCCTCCTCTCAACCCCCCCCCTACGCCCGGCCCTCCTGCAGGCGACTGATTATTTCGCCTCTCCCGCTGCGTTGGACCGCTGACAGGCGTCCACGGATGCACCGGCGCCACGTGAACTCTCCTGATTAACAGCGAAAAACAAAGTGTGACTAAGCTTGTTGGCTGAGCTCCTCCTCCCCCCTCCTCCTCCTCCAGAGTGTCCCAGCATTCCCTGCTTCTTCACTCCCGCCACCACCAGCCCCACGTCGGTCCAAACAACCCACCGATTGCCACCGTTTCCCTCGAAAGCATCTTGGATCCCCGCGCCAACTCCTAACCTCCCAGCAACGCTTCTGTTTATATCCATCGCTGTGAAATCGCAAATCTGTCCCCCCCCCCACCCCCCCCCCCCCTCACCTGGAACCAAAGGAAACCCCTCTGTGCTACGGACCGATCCCTGCCTTCACCCCCGCTCTTCCTCCGTTGAGTATATCAAGGCCAAACCTCCCCCAATGTATATCTATAAACAGCCCTGCTACCACGGTTCTCAACAGGCGGGGACACCTGCCTCTCCACAACACTTTGCATACCAAAAACACAAGCGCCTTCACAGAAAACTCAACTGCAAACGCCCCAACACAACTGCAAACGCCACAACACAACTGCAAACGCAACAACACAACTGAAAACGCCACAACACAACTGCAAACGCAACAGCACAACAGCAAACGCAACAACGCATCTGCAAACGCTACAACACAACAGCAAACGCCACTACTCAACTGCAAACGCAACAACACAACTGAAAACGCTACAACACAACAGCAAACGCTACAACACAACAGCAAACGCCACAACACAACTGCAAACGCCACAACACAACTGCAAACGCCACAACACAACTGCAAACGCCACAACACAACAGCAAACGCAACAGCACAACAGCAAACGCAACAACACAACAGCAAACGCCACAGCACAACTGCCATCACCTTAACTCAACTGTAAACACCACAACAACGCTGTTGTGACCGTCTAAGTATTTTGACGGTGAAAAGGAATGGATGGTACTGCGGCGGACTGTTTGATATTTTCACACAGTATAGAATGTGTACGGCCTCACCCTTAGCCAATTTAAAAGTAATCTTTGAAACTTAACCTTCACTTCTGCTTGACTGATCTCCATCAGACCAGAATTGGATGTTCTCGCCGCATGATCTGCAGAAGAGTGCAGTTTGACCCAATAAAATGGACAACAGCGCCTCATTGTGCTCAAAGTAGGACTCAGACAGACAGGCCGAGCTAGGCTCTCCACTTTCTATACAGTATGAGGAATAATCTGTTTCATTGTCAACATCGTTCACAATGAATCTTCCGATCCACACTCTGTCCCATTGTGTAGCGGCTTATGTATTTGTGTTGTGGCTTGTGCAGTTTCTTTTTGTGTTGGTGTCTTCGGTGAATGCTTTTGTGCTTTGTGAACATGCAAAGCGTTGTGGGTACGCGGTTCGTTCCACACATATCATGCCCATACATGAGACCTTCAGACTGTTAACAACCGGGGTCGGTTCAGGGTTAGTCAACCTATCAACCTATCTACCGCCCGGCCCCTCCAACACCCTGACCTGCCCCCCATAGAACCTCTCCACCGTCTCCTCCCCACGTAACGTAGCTGCTTTGGCTCTCACCCCACCCCCTTGTCTCCTGGGGGGCCGAGAGATGAACTGTGAAATAACTGAATAACTAACGCTGGTTTACTGAACTTTGTGTGTGTGTGTGTGTGTGTGTGTACATGTGTGTGTGTGTGTGTATATAAACGCGTGTGTGTGTGTTTGTGTGTGTATGTATGTATATATGTGAATGTGTGTGTGCCTGTATGTGTATATGTGGAAAAAATGTGCGTGCCTCTGTGTGTGTGTGTGTGTGTGTCTGCCTGTGCATGTGTGCGTGCCTGTGCATGTGTGCGTGCCTGTGTGTGTGTGTGCGCGTGTCTCTGTCCACAGAGAAGCCCCTGTTCACCAGAGACCCCACCCAGCTGAAGGGCAGCTTCCTGTCCACGGCGCTCCAGAAGAGCAGCATGGGCTTTGGCTTCACCATCATCGGGGGCGACGAGCCCGACGAGTTCCTGCAGGTGAAGAGTGTCATCCCGGACGGCCCCGCCGCCGCCGACAGCAAGATGGCCACCGGTAAGCCCCCCCAAACCCCCCCCCCCCCACACTCACCTCTGTTTCCCCTACCGAGGGTCAGGTGACTAGGTGGACACATGGTAGCCCCTCCCCCTTATGTTTCCAAGGAGGGTCATGTGACTAGAAGATAGACACACACAAACTGACATTATCATGCACACACATAGATACACACACGCACATATCCACACACACTTTCACATATACACATGCACACAGACAGACACGCACAGACACACACATACTTTCACATATACAGACACACGTACTTTCACATATACACACACACACACTTTCACATATGCACACAGACACGGAACACACACACACGGTGGCACACATCTGATATGGGTTTGATGTGCAGAGGAAGGGAGATGGTGGCCTGATAAGCGGTAGATGTTTTGATGCTCTCGTGCTGCTCTACATACGACAGATTGCCTCATCGTTCGGGGCCGTGAGTGAACCAGTGCTAATCTCTTGATCCGCTACATTGCAGAGATATTGATATTATAGACAATGAGATTCACAATCGGGTTGAACACACGTGCGTGCGGAAGCGAGTGCACCCAGTGCTATGGAGGAAACCTTGCGACCGATATAGAAGAGAGGCCAGAGATGGGAATGTTCATCTGTATTTAGTGGAGTTATTTTATCTTGGAATGGAATTGGATATCGACGGGATGTTTTGTCGTCACGTGACAACGGGGGGTCAACCGATTCATAACCAAGGTGTCGTGGTGACATTATGTTCTATGGCATTATTCTGTAATGGAGAGTTGATCAAGGGAATAAATTAAACCCTTCTTGTGGGCTGCGACATTTCCTTTCTTGTTTAAATAGGACACACATGCACGAAACACACGCACATCACACACACACACATAAACGCACAACACACACGCACACAACACATAGATAGAAACACACGTAAAGAATAGACA
>NC_082400.1:12079140-12109517 GCF_031168955.1 Gadus macrocephalus | reverse complement strand
AAATAACTTTGTATGTATTCACATACATTTTTACACATGCTGAGTATATGTATGTGTACATTTGCAGATATCATTTGGAGTTATTTTGGTGTGTGTTTGTGTACATGTGTGTCATTAATCACTGCACGGACTTTATGAACCCAATAACTACTGGAATGTGCCGCATTGGACACACACATATAGGTGTACAACCACACGCACGTATACACCCAAACATGCATGTGTACACACACGTGTGCATATTCAGGCGCACACACACACATACACGCACCGATCCACACACGCACGCACACACAAACACACACACACACACACACACACACACACACACACACACACACACACACACACACACACACCTGTGTAAAGCCTGGTATCATTTCTCACACAGTAAGAATGCTGTTGACTCCTTCTGCCTCTCTCTCTCTCTCTCTCTCTCTCTCTCTCTCTCTCTCTCTCTCTTCTCTCCTCTCTCTCTATATCTATATCTATATCTATATCTATATCTATATATATATCTATATATATATATATATATATATTGCTTAGTGTTGGTCAGGCCAGGCAATGATTAGGTGTGGTTAGATCTGATTGGATTCTGTTACATTACACCTCATTAAATCAAATCACACATATTGCGTGTGATTACATTTTAAATTCATCCAGTGAGGGGGGGCAGTAATAGCACAGCACCCCCCCCCCCCCCCCTTTCACAATGGGTACCAGCCCCCAGCAGCGGGTAAAACTCATAATCCCACGCGGAGAAAAACTGCCACCTTCTCCCTTTGTTTCCTCTGTCTCTCAAGAGAGAGAGAGAGAGAGGAGAGAGAGAGAAGAGAGAGAGAGAGAGAGAGAGAGAGAGAGAGAGAGAGAGAGGAGAGAGAGAGAGAGAGGAGAGAGAGAGAGAGAGAGAGAGAGAGAGAGAGATGAGAGAGAGAGAGAGAGAGAGGAGAGAGAGAGAGAGAGACCAGGAGGAGGCCAGCTTTAGATCTAACAAAATGAATATTCAGTGTGGCTGACAGAAGTTATTAGTTTGGGGGAACAATTACAACAATGGACTGATTGTACCGCGAATATAAAAGGAGATTTGGGGGGAGTGGGGGGGGGGGATTAGAAATATGATTTATTTTTCTATTATCTTTCTCAGAGACAAAATCTGCAAAATGCAACAAAAGATTGATTTTGGACTCTTTTATTGTGAAGCGGTGTTGTGGCAAAGGCTTCCCGGGTAGACCAGGGGCCAACCAGGGGCCCCTAGCCTTATCTGGATAGAGATGGTGGGCTTCAGAGGAACTGCCATTCATGACCTGTCAGCAGATCTCCATCTCTGTTCTGCCCTCTCTCTGTCCTGTGTTTCTCTCAGGGGGTAGAAACCCCCCTCCCCATACTTAGAAATCTTTACCACTAAATCACAGTCTCACAAACAACCTTGATGACATTATGACCATAAATAGTAAACAACAGCACCCATGAACGACGAGACAAACGGACACGTTCAAAAGAACACAAATAGATATCGACATCACTGTTTACCATTGTCTGACGCAAATGTATAAAGACACACGGCGCATTCACACACACAGACTCCCCATGCCGGCCGCTGATGAATATAAAGAGGCTGCATGATCACACGACTGAGTGGTGGACTCTGAGTCCCCCCTGAAGGACGCAGGGTTTACAGCGGAGGTCACGCTGATTTAGAGCAGCAGGCCAGGCGGGGGTGTAGGGGGGGGGCGCTGGAGAGTCCATCAGGCTGGGGGGGAGAGATCGCTGGAGAGACCAGCAGACCGGTGAGAGAGGGCACTGAGAGACCAGCAGACCGGGGAGAGAGAGCGCTGGAGAGACCAGCAAACTGGGGGAGAGAGAGCGCTGGAGTGACCAGCAGACCCGCTCACTCCAGTGTCTCTGGCCATCCTCTGTACCATACGTCCCTCCCAATGGTGGTGTCATAGGACCCACACAGGGGGTGCTCGTCATACGAGGTATGGTCTGTCGTTCCATGCGCCGTGTGGTGGGTTTATTCCGCTGGTTCAGTCCCGGTGCCCCGGGTACTTAAAGGCAGCGCAGCCATAATTAGTGTTGTGAGCGACACCTGTGTTTGTCCTGCGATGACAGCTCCGTGAAAGGGCTCCGTTACACTTTGTTCTCATTTGTTATTTCGGTGGTTCTGACGAGGTATTCCAGTGCCTTTGATGATTTCAGTTTCAGTTTCAGTTTCAGTTTTCAGTTTTCAGTTTTCCTCATAATGAACACGCCCCCCCCCCCCCCCCCACCCCGGCGCTGCGCTGCGTCTTTAACAGATGGGGGGGGGGGGGGCCGTGGGAGCGGCGGAGGCACCGAGGTCACGCCGCCGCCATCCTAATCCGCCCGGCCAGCGCGGCTCATCGATTGTGACAGCGGAGCTCAGGGCAAACGTCGGCTCCGCTTACGCAGATTAATTAAAAAGTCCCCGGCGTCTCCGCGGCCCCAGGGCCCGCGCTGCGCTGCGCTCGATACTCCAGCAGCCAGCGATCGCACACCGAAATAACTTAGGGAGGCACCCGCCCAGGAAAGACACGCACACACGATTCATCAAGAGCTGAGGGAGAGGACCGTGGTGTCTGAATGTAACTTCGAAGCCTCCATTAGGTTGGTGTTCTGGCGGTCCGCACCCGTTCCTGATTGGACGTGATGGTGTGTGGGGGGGGGGGGGGGGGGGGGGGGGTGTTAGGTTTCACCTCAACAGTCCATCGGGGGGTCGATATGAACGGCCAGGTTTATTAAGGAGCAATGGCGTCGAGTCGCTCCTCAAGAGTCAGCGGGCCTTTGAGTCTCCTCGTCACTTTCTCCATCGTGTGGGGGGCGGGGGAGGGAGGGTGGTGGAGGGGATGGGGATGGAGGTGGAGGAGGGGAGGTGGAGCGTGTGCTGAATGGCAATCACTTAACTGGGAACACGTTAGTAACCAGGGAGGGTATTTAAAATCGCTCTCGCTCTTCTCTCTCTCTCTCTCTCCTTCTCTATCACTCTGCCTCTCTCGCCCCACTTTTCCCTCCGTCAGCTTGGATAATTATGGCTATTCTGGCTGTGAAAGTTTTGGCATAATTGACCCAGTGTCATTTGGATTAGAGAGACTTCCTGGCAAATCATATAGTTTGGGTTCCAGTCCACGGCAGAGGTTTTCTTGCAATGATATCGTGGCCTTTCTAAGAAAATATAAGAGCGAGGTATACAGAGGTGATATTTTGCTACCAGGTGTGAGTGTGATCATCCGTTACCAGTCGATTGAAAATCTGCCTCATCCTGTGTTTTAGTGACATCACAAGTGGGCGTGTCCACCAATATGTATGATGGAAATAACAATTATTCAAACGATTATTTTTTGAGTTTGAAAACATGATGCATTTATTCAGCATGTCTCTCCCAGAAAACCTTTGTAACTGAGAACTTTGAAATTTTGCCTTTAAAAAATACACAAAAGGGTCAAAAAGAAAATGATCAAATATAAAATAATGTACAGATATGTATCCAGCTGTTCTGGAGACGTTGCTGGTGGTGCAAAGGGGCGGACCACTTTCTATAAAACATTAAAAAAAAATTACATTAGTTTTGTGACGCCAAAATCGAGATCGAGATCGAAATTGGATTAATCGCCCAGCCCTACTACCAAGCCCACCCAGTGGGTCGGTCTGTAAAGAACCTTGTCTTCAGCACTCAGACGCCCGGGGAAACTCCGCTGCACCCTCTCCGGCTATGTGCAGGCGGTTTTAACGTCTGCCGGATGTTATCTGCAGAGCGGCGATCCCGCGGGGAGATGGAGCGGAGATGATTACAGCCACTTGTCATTTACAGTACGGCACACTTGAGGAGAACGGAGGGTCCGTCGCGGCTCCGGTGCCTTTATCATGAGCCGGGGAGAGCTCTCTCTGAATGGAGGTCCAGGGAGCAGACACACTGTGAAGTCAATTAAATCCAGCGGCCCAGGATGTGCCTCTTTATAGCAGACATATTTCACGCATTTCACATACTTCACCCTTTTTTTTTTACAGTACGAGTATTTTATAGTCTACATGTTTTATAGACCACACATTTTATAGCGCAGCCAAACAACCAAAGTCACCCCGCCCCCCCGGCACCCCACCCCTGATTGGTGGAACGGAGCCTCATGCACGGCAGCCTCTGATTGGCTCACCGTGGGGCTTGGTGACGTCACGTGACGTAAATCCCTATGGTGTCATCTCGTGACGCCTCGCCTGGGGTTTGTTTCTATATTGTTCGTCGTGCAGATGAATACGTAGCATTGTCTCCTGAGAATATCCCTGAATAGAAGCTGAGTTGTGTTTAAAGGGCTCATGTTATGCCACATGGTGTGAGTGTGATTAGCCATTACGAAGTCGTTTGAGAACATGCCTTTTCCTTAGTGACATCACAAGGGGGCAGTCCAACAGCCTTCCAAGGGGACAGTGGCCAATGCTTCTTATCTACCCATCGTACATCTAGGAGATCACGCCCCCTTCTGATGTCACTAAGGCACCGGGAAGGGCAGATTTTCAAACGGCTTGTAACGGACGATCACACTCACACCTGGTGGCATAACATCACCCCATTAAGATTCCCCCGCTGTGTTTCCAAGGCGACGTCATCGTGTACATCGACGACGAGATGCTTCGCCTGGGGGTTGGATGATTTCGCTTGTCGTGCAAATGAATACGTAGCATTAGCTCCAGGATTTAAATACAAAGCTTAGAGGAAGCGGAGTTGCGTTGCACCGAGCGCTCCTCCTTAACACGTCCCGTCGCCCGTCTCCCCTGTTTCCAAGGCGACGTCATCGTGTACATCAACGACGTGTGCGTGCTGGGCACCACGCACGCCGACGTGGTCAAGCTGTTCCAGTCGGTGCCCATCGGCCAGAGCGTGACGCTGGTGCTCTGCCGGGGCTACCCGCTGCCCTACGACCCCGAGGACCCGGCCGCCGCCGCCGCCGCTGCCGCCGCCGCGCTCATCTCCCCGCTGGGCATCATGGACCAGCGCCCCCTCATGGTCAACGGCCGCTCCGGCTACGACAACTACCTGGACTACCTGTCGCGCACCACCCAGCGCTTCATGGCCGACAACAACGGCGCCGGCCCCCCGCCCGACGCGCTGGGGGGCGGGGCCGGCGGGCCCCCGCTCCACCACCTGCTGGGGACGGGGGCGGGGCAACACCCGGGCGACACCCACCTGGACGGCTCGCTGCCGCCCACGGCCGGGACCACGCCCCCAGACAGCGTGTCGGTGGCGTCGTCGGGGGCGACGGCGCCGGGCGAGCTGCTGACGCTCACCATGGTGAAGGGGGCGGAGGGCTTCGGGTTCACCATCGCCGACGGGGCCTCGGGCCAGCGGGTGAAGCAGGTGCTGGAGCCCGGGGGCTGCCCGGGGCTGGCCGAGGGCGACCTGCTGGTGGAGATCAACCAGCGCGCCGTGCAGGGCTTCGGCCACTCCCAGGTGGTGGAGCTGCTGAAGGAGTGCCCCGTGGGGGCGGAGACGGTGCTGGTGGTGCAAAGGGGCGGAGCAGGTAAGGGGGCCGGGGGGGCTTTGGGGGGGGCGTGATGGATCGGTCTGCTAGCGTCCCTCCTGGGGAGACGGGGGATGGCGACACCTCTGTGTTGTTGAAGCACTGCAGCTCTATCCGTCTCTACCCCACGTACAGATGTCGGTTCTATTCTTCTTTCACCAGATATCTGTGTTTTGTGTGTGTGTGTGTGTGTGTACTTGTGCGTTTGAGTGTGCATTGGACCGCAGAAACCAATTATACAATTTCCCTGTCCCTGCCTTCATTACTTACTTAAAAGTGCAGATCCTGCATAGATTCTCAGGGACAATAGATAGCTGATTGATAGGGTTAACAAACGCTGTGTCATGGTTCAGACCGCAGGGTGCTGAGTCACGTCATTGGTTCAGACCGCTGGGTGCTGAGTCACGTCATTGGTTCAGACCGCTGGGTGCTGAGTCACGTCAGGATGTGTTCCGCCGTTGGGGTGAGTGAGCGTCTTCTCTCCTTGGAAGGACGTGATGACAAGAAGAACACGCAAAACGTACAGGCAGACCGCGTGCTGTTCTGGAAGCATCTCCTGCGATATGACTCCTTCAGAAGTGTTCTTGTGTGGTCGGGATTCATCATCAGGGGTGTGGTTTTTTTTATTTTTATTTTGTCGTTGAAGGGAACGGTAGGGGGTCCCCTCCCCCCCCCCCCCCCCCCCCACCGAATCCCTGACATGGAACAAAAACAAAAGAAGGTTGTTTACACTTTGCTATACCTGTGTTTGTGTGTGTTTGTTTGTGTGTGTCAGTCTGTGTGTGTGTGTATTTGTATGTCTGTGTGTGTCTGTGTTTGTGTGTGTGTTTGTGTGCCAGCTAGCGTGTGTGTATGTATGTTTGTGTGTGTGTATGTGCCTGCGTCCTCATGAATTATAGCGTGTGTAGGCTGCCCAGAAAACGGTGCAGCTTAGCGCCGCCGCGAGAGACTAGGAGAACTGAACGCTCTCCTTCATAGTGGAGCTCAGGGCTGCTCAGCAACTCCACCGCTATTGAACAAACCTGATCAAATAGGTTGGACATTTTGGATTCTCTCAAAGAAAACGGTCTCTTTCCTGCGGGTCCGCTCATTGACCAGCGCCGGCTGAAAGCTGTTATTTAGTTGTTTTAGATCTCATGGCTTATTTGAAACCTACTGAGAGGCTGTTGAGATGGAGATGAGCAGATGTTCCTTCTCTTCATGTCCTGATGGTGCTTGGTTGATCAGCCATGACAGCACAGCCTATTGTGATATAAAGCATCAAGAGAAACATACAAAACGTTTTCCCTGCTTGCTCTGAATATACACGGTTTGTTGTTACTTTTTATTGTAGTATTATGCAGTCTGTCTGTTGGCAATCTGTCGGTATGTATACATCTCTCTCTCTCTCTCTCTCTCTCTCTCTCTCTCTCTCTCTCTCTCTCTCTCTCTCTCTCTCTCTCTCTCTCTCTCTCTCTCTCTCTCTCTCTCTCTCTGTGTGTTAGGGAGAGGGAGACATGGATAAACAGAGCTCCTCTCATCTGTGTGGGAGGTGCTGCTGTCATCATTTGCAGTCCTTCAGCGTAGCAGAATGCTGGGGAGGGTCAGACGGGAGCGTCCCACCGGAGGGAAAACCACGGCAGCCTTCGTTACACGCCGTATTTCATCCCATAATAACCCCGGGAGTCGCTCCCGCCTCCTGCACGTGTCACGCACACTTCAGCGTGCTGCAGGACGTGGGAGAGGAGGCCTTTACCCATCATGCATCTGTCGGGTTAGCGTAACCGTAGAACCCGACCCTACTATAAGCAGACAGAGGAAAAGACACGCAGGCACATAGAGGAAGACTCACGCGTCAACTCTGGCAAATCATTTATCGTCCAACCATTCCTGTCATCAACGATAAGCCAGGCTCCATGAGCAGGGAGAGAATTATGCATTTATTATCATTATCAGTACACACCTCTGGCTCACGGTCTTTTCTTTAGGCCCTGGTGGTCTTTCTGTAGGCCCGGGTGGTCCTTCTGTAGGCCCCGGGTGGTCCTTCTGTAGGCCCCGGGTGGTCCTTCTGTAGGCCCCGGGTGGTCTTTCTGTAGGCCCGGGTGGTCCTTGTGTAGGCCCGGGTGGTCCTTCTGTAAACCAGCAGCTACCCATTCCCGAACTCCCAGGAATGGCTTCCTCAATGGCCTCACCCAAACCCGAGAAGGAAGAAACAAAGCTGCCAGGAGAGAAGACACAAGTGTTACAAGACCCTCATGTCTGGAGTGGGGAGGAGGGGGGATGGGGGGGGAGGAGAGGGGGAGGAGGGCAACACTTAGAAATGGATTAACATGAAGCTCGCCCAAATGACAACATGGCTGATAGCGCCTTTAATGGCCTTACTTAAAGAATTAAGCTAAATATCTTGTTCAAAAGTTAATGTACAGAAAAGCGAGCTGATGCCTGTGGTGCCGGGGCATTTCGGATTACTTCCTCTTAAAATGAACCGTAAGAATCGCAGTACCTCGGGGCTGGGTTCACAGAACCAGAGGGATTCCTGCATCTCACTATCAGCCTCAATTATCTAACGTGAGGCCGGATATCGAGTGCTCGGACCCCCTGCCTCAACCCCGGCCGGCGCAGTACATAATGTAAAGATGAACGTACTGCAGTTAGTTCCCAAATCCACTTTTTTATGTACTTACAGCTCGGAAACTTGGGTACCTGGAATCTTGATGGCTATCCATCACTCCCTGTCACTTCTCTAATCTTCACTCTGTTTTAACATTCATCTGTCAAAAAAAGCCTTCACTTACTTCTCACACCTTTAAACTGCCTTAAAGATAAACCGAGACAGACTTACAGAGACCAGATCTAGGAGACACTTCTCCTCTTCCACATGCATATTCCAAGAGGCATGCTGTCATTAATGTACAACCCTGACCCGTCTGCACTGGCCTGAGGTCAGTGGTTCTCTGAGACCAGGTCCGCTAGGTGACTGCTGCTGCTCCTGGTTCAGACCTCCACCTCTTCTGGATATTTTGGAAGCTGTAGATCCCTCCCGTACATCGTGTGGCCTGGCGGACACCCTCCTAGTCTCTGGGTCATCAGTATGATGGCCTCTGCTCTCTGCTGGCCAGGAGACGGACAAGTTTAAACGGAAAGACACGATCCCACCCAAATACCGACCTAGGTTCAATCCTGTACAGTGAATATCAGAGAACAGACTATCTTTGATGAGAATACATATGCTTACAGCATGGTGATATCATCTTATTCCTTCTAGGGATGACTAGGTATAATCTTTATATCAGGATGGATGTGTGTGTGTAATGTTTATAGGTGTTTGTCTGTTTGTAATGTTGATAGGTGTTTGTCTGTGTGTAATGTTGATAGGTGTGAGACTGTGTATACTGTTTATATGTGTGTGTCTGTGTGCAATGTTTATAGGTGTATAATGTTTATAGATGGATGTCTGGAATGGGAAGGAGAATAGATTAAATTTCTTCTTTTTTGTTTGAACCAATGATGTAACATGAGGAAATACAAACCAA
The DNA here is from genome assembly GCF_031168955.1 of Gadus macrocephalus. NCBI lineage: Eukaryota > Metazoa > Chordata > Actinopteri > Gadiformes > Gadidae > Gadus > Gadus macrocephalus. The sequence goes on along the minus strand of NC_082400.1, from coordinate 12,100,474 downwards.
CGACCGTGATCAAGAACTGCAAAACACTAAAGTGGGTCTTGATTTAAAGCAGGACTACTCAGACTACTGTAGTAAATATGTGAGCATCTTCCATCACAGCAGCAAAACCTATGAACACATTAGAATCGTATTCATCAACGTGACTAAATAGAGAACACCAAACAGCCTGTGCTGCTGCAGGCTGTTTTAAAATAGGTATTTTGTTCTGTTTGGTGAGAAATGACAGACTGGAGGAGGGCGGTGGGGGGGGGGGGGGGGGGTCTCCATCTGCCCTCACCTCCGACCCCACCCCCCCAACCCTCACCCAGATGGTCCGGGTCAGAACCAACCCTCCACTGATGCCGCTGGTCGTCCCCCTCCCCCCGTCCCCATTAAGGTACAGCTGAACCGATAACAGACCCCCCCACCCCGTCCTCTTCATCAGAGCAGCTCGCTCGCGGCGTGCAGCCAAACTATCAGCCGGCATCGTAAAGCCGTCTGCGTTCTCCCGCCCATAATGATGCTTCAGCCTCTCGCCCCCATCTCATTTGGCCGCAGACCCCGAGAAACTAATTGAGGCAGGCGATGTTTTCTTCTCTGTGGCGGAGAGCCACGAGCCCCTTCTGAAAGAGGGAGGGAGGGAGGGAGAGGGAGGCAGAGGGAGGGTGGGGAGAAAGGAGGGAGGGAAGGAGTGAGGAGGAGAGGGAGAGAGAGAGGGGGAGGGAGGGGGAGGAGAGAAGGAGGCGGAGTGAGGGTGGGGAGAAAGGAGGGAGGAGGAGAGGAGGAGAGGGGGAGGGAGGGGGTGGGAGAGGTGAGGGAGGGAGGGGGGGGACGTGCTTATGGTTCACCAAACATCTCTGACTCTTGGCCCTCCGACTCACTCGCCAAACATCTGCCTCTCCTGTCTGGTCCAGGGTGAGACTTAGAAGGCCCGGAGTGTGGCCAGACGTCTGCACCCCCGCTGGGAGACACTCGACTCTGTGTTTAAAGGCGGGGCCCCGAGGCCCCAGGGCCGCTGAAGAGGCCCTGCTGGGTCTGGGTCTCTGGGTCTGGGCTCCTCACAGAGGGGGCTCCATGCCGAGCGACTCCAGGCGTCTAATTGAACATTGAAAACCGTCAGTGTCTGGAGGACGGCGTCATCATCAGTAGTAGGGCGTTGACTCCCAACTTCGTTATTCGAATATAATTTGAATAGCAAAAAATAATTCAAAATTCGAACGAATATTAGGCAGCCCTTAATATTGGAACCTGTTATGGGCAGGCCAAGAGGGAGAGACGTCGGAGAACCCGACGCAGTCTATTCATAATATTGTAATGACCACGGAAGTGAATGAAGTATTGATTAGACAGCGATTTATTAGAAACCTAATAAACCGTTGAAACACGCAAGACCGGTAACCATAGCAACGCAGTAAACAAACCTTGCAAAGTCCAATCCAGGTCTTACTGAAGGCATTTAATGGTCAAAATATTATTAATATATATTCGAATATTAATATTAAACTTCTAATTTTTGGGCAAAAGTCAAAGCCCTAGTGAGTAGAGGGTTGAGTTGAAGTTCTATTCGCCATCCAGAGCTTCAGGGAAAAGAAACTGAAGGTATTCCAAGAAGCATTTTGGGAGCTATTTGCCAGAAGGCAAAAGTCTAGCAGTTTTGCTTGATAATAAATTACTGAGATGTTTTGAATGATAATTATTTATTTCCTTGTGGTCTCATCAATAATATCATAGTCATAGTCCCCCTACAATCTCGCTATGCAAACAAGAGACCATCTCACACACAGGCGTGTACATGCACCTGCAAGTACATGTGCACGTTTATGTGCACAAGCATGAAATTATCGTTTACTGCACCGCGCGGTGCGGCGCTGTCCTGTCTATTCGTGTGTGTCTGTGTGTGTGTGTGTGTGTGTGTGTGTGTGTGTGTGTGTGTGTGTGTGTGTGTGTGTGTGTGAGAGACAGTATTGGCATCTCCTCTCAGACAGAGCCATCTGCTGGCCATGCTGGACAAAGAGAGAGTAGAACACACAGCACACACACACAAACTCGTATAACACAACAAACACAATGACACACACACACTCACTAACAACACAACTGACACACAAATATTCACACAACACAACAACCATACTGATACACAATCTCGCTCACACAGCAAACACAACACAACACACACTCGCACAACACAAAAACCCCACTGACGCACACACATACACAGCACACACAACACACAAAAACTCACCCCATCACACAACACAAAAAACACACAGACACACACACACACACTCACACAGCACACACAATGCACACATGGAACTCGGTGGCAATGCTACGGCTCTCTATGGCGGTGTTGCCATGACAACGCGGATCAGAGATGATCAGTGAGGCAGAGCAGGTCTGCAGACAGAACACACCACCAGGGGCAGCGGGGGGCACACACACACACACACACACACACACACACACACACACACACACACACACACACGATCACAAATACGCGCACAAACATATATTCTCTCTCTCTCTCTCTCTCTCTCTCTCTCTCTCTCTCTCCACAGACTCGCATGCTAATTCGATTGCCCTCCGCTGTAGAGACAGACCCATAGGGACAGAGAGGAGGGAGGCAGATGACTTCTGTATGAAGACCTGCAGGTGGACAGAGAGCTTAATAAACTAAATGAGGACCTACAGCGCACGACTAGTTTGATTAGTCGATGAAGTGTCTCTCAGAGTGAAGGAGTTTGAGGACACAAACACAACGTGTGACTGTTTTGCTGCCTCGTGTCTGTTCCTGTTTGACCTACATAGCACCCGATGATATAGATTATAACAACAATACTACAATAAACACCATGCCATTCGGTGCAGATTCTTATCTAACAACTTATTACACTGCCGTCAGTGCATGGGAGTCTAACCCCAGTAAACCCTCCCCTCCACCCTCCCATCACACCTCCACCCTCCCCATCACACCTCCACCCTCCCCATCACACCTCCACCCTCCCCATCACACCTCCACCCACCCAATAACACCTCCACCCTCCCCATCACTCCACCCTCCCCATCACACCTCCACCCTCCCCATCACTCCACCCTCCCCATCACACCTCCACCCTCCCCATAACACCTCCACCCACCCCATCACACCTCCACCCTCCCCATCACACCTCCACCCTCCCATCACACCTCCACCCTCCCCATCACACCTCCACCCTCCCATCACACCTCCGCCCTCCCCATCACACCTCCACCCTCCCCATCACACCTCCACCCTCCCCATCACACCTCCACCCTCCCCATCACACCTCCACCCTCCCATCACACCTCCACCCTCCCCATCACACCTCCACCCTCCCATCACACCTCCGCCCTCCCCATCACACCTCCACCCTCCCCATCACACCTCCACCCACCCAATAACACCTCCGCCCTCCCCATCACACCTCCACCCTCCCCATCACACCTCCACCCTCCCCATCACACCTCCACCCTCCCCATCACACCTCCACCCTCCCCATCACACCTCCGCCCTGCCTGTGATAAAGGGCAGATAGTCACACACCCCTTTAATAGGACTTTGACTTCCCTACAATTATTTCCCAACAAATTACCATAGCCTATTAGCACTAATTACTGTGTGTGTGCGTATGTGTGAATATTAACATGCAATTGTAATAAATGCGTGTGTACATGCAGACGAGCATAAAGTTGAATGTTTATTTAGATATGTGCGTTTGTGTATCCTAGTTTGTGTGTGTGCGTGCCCAGTCGCATGCACCCGCAATTGTAATGTGTGTGTGCATGAAGGCGTGTGTGCGTGAAGACCTATGTGGGCTCATTAGGTGACCTTGGGTGTCTTGAAAGGCGCCTCTAAATGAAATGTATATATATTATTATTAGCGTCCAGAATCACCAGCCTGAATCCCAGCAACATCACACACGCACGCATGCACGCACGCACACACTCACGCACTCAAATACACATACACACATACAATCACACGCACACACATACAATCACACGCGCACACACAGACACACACAGTCTCCCACCCGGTGGTCCTCCACCATCAGCCTGACGGATTTAGCCCATTTAGCACAGCCTAGCACAGCTCCCCTCGCCCACGACGCCGCTCGCTGGGCCTGCCATATGGAGATCGCTACGGGCTGCTACACCACACGCAGGCTGGGGTAGCTGGAGGTAGCTAATGGGAGTTGGAGCTAGCTGGAGGTATCTGGGTGTAGCTGGAGGTCGCTTATGGTAGCTGGAGGTAGATGGGGGTATCTGGGGGTAGCTGAAGGTATCCAGAGGAGGTAGCTGGGGGTAGCTGCAGCTAGCGGGCCAACAATCTGTCACGTTCCAGCCGACCAATCTTCTCTCCGTTTCACTATTTCTTTGTCTTTATCTCGGTCTATTGCCGTGCTCCATCTCCAGCTCTCTCTCTCTATCTATATCACTGGCTGTCTGCCTTTCTCTCTCCAACTCACTATATTGCTCTTCATCTGTCTGTCTGTCTGTCTGTCTGTCTCTCTATCGTACTCAGATTCTCTCTCTCTCTCTCTCTCTCTCTCTCTCTCTCTCTCTCTCTCTTGCTCTCTCTGATTCTCTTTCTCTCTCACTCTGATTCTCTCTCTCTATCTCACTCTGTGTCTGTCTGTCTCTGAGTCTCTCTCTCTCTCTAACCCCCTCTCTCTCTCTCTCTCTCTCTCTCTCTCTCTCTCTCCCTCTCCCCGATATGGCATTCATACAGAGCCGGAGGCTGGTTTTAGTTTAACAAGCCGCAGTCACTTGGACATACATTAGGTACGCCGGTATACAATACAGTATTTATGATGCTGGTCCCTTGAAACGTATTTCTGATTGAAGTTATTTCACAGAGTACAATGGGGTCACATCCACGCATCACATCTTACATCCATCATAGATCCAAGTGATGAACGGGGAGATGACGGGAGCTTTTGTAGCTCTGCAAATTGTTTTGTTTCCAGTTCTCTAGATTAACTCTTCTTGTGTTTAATTATGACTCGCACTTAATGTAATTCTCTCACAGTTCTAGGACAAGCGAGCAAAGAAAACTCATTAGGCAGTAGCATTTGTACTTTTGTTCAAAGTTCCACAAGGAGCTGTGTTTAATGAGCCTGATACTGGCTCAGCTAAGTGAAACCAGAGACATGGGGTAGGAATCTTCTTCGGCCACCAAGTGCCCAACTGCCGGTCGTGACTGTGTTCCCGCTCTTTTCTAAGTGGAATTGACCAGTGCTGGCCATTATCAGAGCTCCTCTTCTGTCCTTGCTCTTCTTTCCTCCATGTTGGGGTATCAATGTAGGAAAAGGTGCAGAAGAGGATTAGGAAATATTTGAGGGTTTTCTTATTAATGTGAAAATATTGTTTACTGTATCTCTTTCTCACTACTGGTAGAGGATTCATTTCTTCCTCGTTTCTAAGGATGCCTTAAATGTAAACCATGGGCAAAAACACATACTATGCATATTGATGATTTAGAATCCACTGGTCCAATGTACACTGCATAGTTTACCCTGGAGGGAATGTGCGCTACAACATGAGTTGAAATGCCAGATTCAATTTTGCCAGTATTTTACTTTTAAGACATTTGAAAGAGGTCTGCCTAAAGCATGCCTCCCCCACCTCCCTTCACCTGAAACTCACCTGGCCTCACCTGGCCTGAGACTCACCTGGCCTTAGACTCACCTGGCCTCACCTCACCGAGTCTTAGACTCACCTGGCCTTAGACTCACCTGGCCTCACCTGGCCTTAGACTCGACCGGCCTCACCTGTCTTTAGACTCACCTGGCCTTAGACTCACCTGGCCTCACCTCACCAAGCCTTAGACTCACCTGGCCTTAGACTCACCTGGCCTTAGACTCACCTGGCCTTAGGCTCACCTGGCCTTACCTGGCCTCCCCTCACCGCAGAACGAGGCTTGGGGGATTTTGTATCTCCCATGGCAAGAATGGAGACCAGCCGCAGAACCAGACGGCACCAACAGTTTGCCCTCTGTGCACACTCGTTAGGGGTGTGCACACTCGTTAAGGATGTGCACTCAAGTGTTTGCACTAGTGAATGTCTACGACACAGAAAGAATGACATCTTGTGAAAGAAAATGGGAAAGGGAGGGAGAGAGACAGAGAGTGAGGGAGAGAGAGAGAGAGAGAGCGAGGGAGAGTGAGCGAGGCATGCTGGGCATGACGCCAGCCTCCTCAGGGGGTCCACCGTGTTCAGTCTCTCCGCTCGCTCGTGTGGAGATGATGCCCATACAGATCGATAGCCAATCAGATCAGACCTGGGAAGGCGGCCAAGGGACTTCTGGGTAGAGGGTTGGTGGGAGCCCAACGACAGAAGGTTAAACGGGGCCAGAGCGCGGAGCCGCCTCCAACCCCCCCGCGGTCACGTGACACCATGCATGGAGTGGATTGAGTTGCAGACGTATGAGCTCTTGTTTGGTACTTGTTGTGGGAAACAAGCCAATGAGATGGAAGCCGTTCTAGTGGGAGGCTGGGACGATATAGAGCTCGTAAGTACGCCCCTTCCGGTAGACCCCTCATGCGACCTCTTGGCGAGGAAAATTAGAATGGGACTCAATGGAAAGAAATGTATTATTTTCTGATCCCAGTCATTAAGTGCCTTGGATTACACATATGTTTTGTATGGGTTGAAATAATAATTTTTGTTTGACCGTTTATTGTGCAATTGTTCACTTAAAGGCTGTAGAGAAAGCACAATGAGAAAGATTACACGTCTCGTATGTGACGTCACGCTTCCTGCGACAGGCGTGGACAAAACCGACGATCTCCCCATCGGCATAACTGAAAGTCTACACATGCCCCGACTTATAATGGTTTTCACCTCTTTCATTGCTGTTATCTTCCCCTTGGAAAAAAGCGGTGAAGTGGAGCAGAGAGATCGCCATGTCTGTACCAGAGTGGTGGTTGACGTCTATCTCTCCCGTCAAGAGCAGCGAGGGGCTGTAGTTCACAAAGCAGCCTCGCACAAAACCAAAACATTATCAAACTTCTTTGTTTTTTGTTTTTTTGTTTTCTTTGCATGAAAAAAAAAGGTTAATCCACAAACAACATATGTGTTATCCAGGGCATATAAACACTGGGACCAGAAAATAATGACTCTCCATTGAAACCCATTCTAAGGCCTAAACAATTTTTTTGTTTGGTTCCGGTTTCCGACCGACCCTGTCAATTTATGTGCGACTCAAATTATTTTATGAGCTTTATAAAAAAAATTAAAAAAAATTGCATTTTTTTGATGCAAACTATAATTACGTTTTGGTACAGCACCTCTTCATTCTGTACAAGGATGAGCGAATTTTCTCGTTTTTAAATGAAAACAACCTACCTATCATTCGCTGCCGCTGGAAAAAATAAAATAAAAAAATAAAATAAATTCCCTACCTACCCATGACCTCTACTGACAACCAACAGGAACCAAACTTTTTTTTTTTTTAGGCCTAATTTACCTAGCCGAGAGGTCCCATGGGGTCTCCTGGAAGGGGCGGACTGACGAGCTCTATAGGGCCTGAAATACTGACACATAACGAGCTGTGTAGTGGGAGTGGGGTGGAGGACCCTCGTCAATTAAATCAGTGCATTTCTTTGGAGCAAGGATTACAATGTATTGCTTTTGTATGTCAGGTCAATGGATGGTGTTGAGTATGTGTGTGTTTTTGTTTGTGCGTATCAGGGTTTGTTTGAGTGTGTGTGTGTGTGTGTGTGTGTGTGAGTTTTTGTTTGTGTATCAGGGTTTGTGTGAGTGTGTGTGTGTCTGTGTTTGTGTACGTGTATCTGGGTTTGTGTGTGTGTGTGTTTCCATCTGGGTTTGTGTGTTTGTATCTTGGTTTGTATCTGTGTGTGTGTGTATGTGTGCTTGTCTGCTATAGTGTTACATATCCTATTGTTTGTCGTGAGCCCACTAACGATTTAAAAGCAGTACTTAGATGCCACGTGGCTCGAGTGGAGTGTCATCACGTTGATTTTAATTCCATGGAGTGGAAACTTTCTAATGAGTGAAACTAGTTAGAAATCTGAAAAACAAACAATCAGTTTAGAATACCAAATATTGAACCCTCTGTGTGGATTAGGGTAATTGGCCATATTGCGAGAGGTTATATTATCGGTCATAATGTCTGCCATCACGGTTTAGTCATACTGTGTCTCCACCTCCTGTCCTTGAGTCTCTCTCTGTAGGGTAGAGACGTGTCCACTTGTGTTCCCCTCCTCAGTAGACCCTGTGTCTCCATCCCAACGCACACACGTGCAGGTCGGGCTTCAGAATTGAAACGCGAACCTAAAAATGAAACAGAAATATATTTGAACAGAGCAACTCACACAGAGCTGAAGGAATCCTGAATGATTCCAGCCCCTCGCTGAATGCCTTTCTCCTCTTCCCCTTGCCCAGAGAGACATACAACCTATTCCTACAGTCTCTTTGGTGCGTCGGCATCCGTCACACACCACTTGAAGTGCGCTCACAGCCCGGTGCGGCTCTGCGATGAGTCAAGCGAGCGACCTGGCAGGCTAATGGCCGTCAGAGAGAGCAGCGCTCAGACGGACGGCAGGTGAAGAAGAAGAGCTCCCTAATTGATCGGAGCGGTGAGGCAGGCTGCCGCGCTCCCATTGGTGGAGAGCTGGGTGAGCCAACACAGGAGACCACACCGTGTTCTGGTCTTATTATTACGGGCTGTAAAGTTTCTTAGGCTAGGGGTTAGGGTTAAACTGAAGTCACTATGGATGAAATCATCTGCGAAACGACCAAATAATGAATGTGATTTGGGCTCAGCCTTCAGTACCATGGACAGCAGCCGGACATTTCTCGGGGGGGTTTAGTGTCGGTGGTTGGGGGTCGAGGGACAGCTAGTGGTGGCTCAAAGTTAATTTATTTTTATCAATCTACAACTTGGCAGTGACAAAAGTTGCTGTGTTTGGGTGATCCTTATTTAAAGTCCACCGCTATAGCTACATCTCTGCAAATTCTTGATATTAAATCGCACACACACACACACACACACACACACCCACACACACAGTCAGGATGCAGTGGTGCAGCCTGCATGATGGATCAGCCGTCCCTGATGTAGATCGCAGTAGAGGCCCGGCCGCGCCCGGCCGCGCTCGGCCGCGCTCAGCCCTTTAAAGGTCTGCTGCCGGGAACAGAGCACCACCGGGGAGACGGATGTGACCTGCCTTTCAGCTGGCGCACAAAACCCACCGCAAGCACATTGTGTGTGTCTGTGTGTGTGTGCGTGCGGCTTCTGTGAGTGTTTCTGTGTATGTGTGTGTATGTTTCACTGACTTTTTCATTGTAGCAAAATTCCCACCTCCTCGGTCTATTGTGTTTTTAGTTGATTGTTAGCCCCCCCTCATTTTTCAACTATTTCCTTTTTTGCTTTCCATTTGTAGAGGGATGATGCAACTTGTTGCATGAATATTAATTAAATGAGTCGAAACTCAGCTCAGAATCATCATCCACAGCTGTAATATCTCGGTCTCTGCGTGACTCTACCAGGCGTTGATGTCAGCATGTGACCCACAGACACCTCCATGGTGGCAGCTGCACACCTCTGCTGGTTCCTTGCTCTTCACACATCTACTCTTTGCTGCTCTTCTATTTTTTTCCAAGCAGTACTTTGTCATCTCCAGTGCATCAAATGCCTGTAAGCATTTGTGTGAATATATTTTTGTTCTACTGTATTTGGTTTATTTCCCATGGTGCAACACCTGCTGTTTGACTCCTCCCTGCTGTCAGACGACGTGTCCAGCAGAAGCCTTAAATCCCTGTCATTGTGTTTTGTCCCAGGCCACTGCTCTCCCTGGAAGACGACGAAGCAGGTAACGGATCGGCTCACAAACCGATCAGAATCGCACCTCCGCTGCTTTTACTCACCCAAAATAACCCGGCCTCGCATTGGCTGCTCGCACTGCGTGCTGATTGGACAGAGCTGTTCTTGCACCTGACGGTTATCGCAGGTGTCTATTAGAATCCCGTCGATCTAACTCCTTCTACTAACGAGCGTGTTCTAAACCCACCAGACCCCCCCTTTGCCCGCACTGCGTTCTGCAAACACTTCTGTCACGCCAGCGGCGGTTCCTTGGAGTGTGCGTCTTAAGATAGGGCTGTTTCGTGTGATGGAGAAATATACAGTTGGTTAGTACACCAATGTGTAGAATATCGGTGCTTTACAGGACGGCGCTTATCGTGTTGTTCAGAATCTCTACTGTTTGTTTCTACCGTAGCTGTAGTTTTTTTTCCCCTGCCAGAGTTTCATACTTACTGACTCGGGGAGAAGATGTTGCTGGTTGATGTTGATGGAGAGGCTGGGGTTGAGGGGTGGGGTTGGGGGGTGGGGGGGTTACAGATGTTGTCCCCAGATGTGAGGCAGCTGAAATATGAGTGCAGACTCTCAACCCTCAACTATCTCCTCCCGGAGCACAACCAGATACCACAATGTTACAGACTCACTGAGATACATATCCATAGGCTAGAACAAACACACACACTCACAGACAAACACACACCCACACACACACTCACAGACAAACACACACACTCACACACACACAGTCACAGACAAACACACACTCACACACACAGTCACAGACAAACACACACACTCACACATACACAGTCACAGACAAACACACACACACTCACACACACACACTCACAGACAAACACACACACTCACACACACACAGTCACAGACAAACACACACACTCACACACACACAGTCACAGGCAAACACACACGCACGCACACACACACGCACACAGTCACAGGGTAACACATACACACTCGATACACACGCAGTCACAGACACAAACACAGACACTCATCCAGTCACACTCAGTCAAGCATAGACACACACAAACAAAAAGACATGAACAGACCCAGACACAGTAACTCATACACAGACACAAATATACAGCCATGCACGCACAAAGTTGTGCACAGACACACGCACCTCAACAGACATTGGTTCCTTGTCTTCTGTTCTCTTGCTGTTTCATAAATCCTTTCATCCTCCAGCGAGATTAATTGTAATTCCAGTTTCACGGAGAAAGGCTGAAAACAGGACAGTAACAGACAGCTCACACACACACACACACACACACACAACCACACACACACATACACACAGACACACGCCTAGTTATTTCTTTCTATTTCTCCCTTGCCCACCCTTAGTGTTTTTTTTTTGTGCCTCACACTTCCCCAAAGTCACACACACACACACACACACACACACACACACACACACACACACACACACACACACACACACACACACACACACACACACACACACACACACACACACACACACAGATGTGCGTGTAGGACTTCAGCGGCGCCGGCTGCCAGAGCGTATTCGGCGGCTGAGTTCACTCTCAGTTTAATTGGATTCGCCCGTTAGTCGCCAGTCCAGAGATTTAAAATGGCGGGAAGCATAACTAATAAGGGACAGACGAGGGGGAACTGCTTAACCGCCACGGCAACCATACTCTCAAAGATAAATGGTGTGTGTGTGTATAGATATATATACATATATATATCCTGCCTCTCCCCATCCCTTTCTTTCTCTTCACCCCCTCCTCCTTCTCATCCTCCTCTTCTTTCAGCTCTTTCTCCTTATCCTCTTCCTCAACTCTTCATCGCTCCTACTCCGCAAAATATTTCTCCCTTCTTCGACCTCCCTTATCAGGTTTCCTCTCTGTAGCTTCTCCCTCCCCTCCTCCTCCTAAATACTTCTGTCTTCTTCATCCTCATTATTTAGTGTCCCCCATTGTCTCATCTCTTCCCCATCTACTCCCCCTCTCCTCTCTCCCTCCTCCCTCTTCCTCCCCCCTTCTTCCATCCCCCTCGTCTTCTCCTCTCCTTATCAAGTGGCCTCTAGGGGAGAGACTGGGAATGGAGGGGGAGACGGCTCCTGTAGGGGAGGGATGGGGGAGACCGGGGGAGGCAGGGGGAGACGGCTCCTGTAGGGGAGAGATGGGGGAGGCAGGGGGAGACGGCTCCTGTAGGGGAGAGATGGGGGAGGCAGGGGGAGACGGCTCCTGTAGGGGAGAGATGGGGGAGGCAGGGGGAGACGGCTCCTGTAGGGGAGAGATGGGGGAGGCAGGGGGAGGCTGTCCAGACCTCTGGTGTGTCGGTGGGCTGCAGCCTCCAGCCAGTCTGAGCCCAGCGATCATAGGACACACGGAGCGGAGAGGCAAGGGCACGGAGGGACGGGGGAGAGAGGGAGAGGGAGGGAGGGGAGACAGGGAGAAGGAGAGAGGGGAAACAGAGAGAGGGGGAGAGGAGAGAGGGAGAGGGAGGAAGGGGAGAAAGAGAGATTGAGAGGGGAGACAAGAAGAGGGAGAGAGGGGAGACAAGGAGAGAGGGAGAGAGGGGGAGACAAGGAGAGAGGGAGAGACAAGGAGAGAGGGAGAGAGGGGAGACGGGGAGGAACAGGGAGCGGGAGAAGGTGAGAGAATGCGACAGGGAGAGGGTGAGATGGAGAGATATTGTGTCCCAGAACCCGGTAATAAGGGGTCCCTCCCCCCGCCTCCAGCCTGCCAGAGCGACCGCCACAGCCCTGACAGGAAGTTGTTTGATGCTGCTTCCTGTAAGGAAAGGAGATCAGAGCCAGGTTCCACCGCCAGGATCAGGCCGGCTGCCCTTAGTCATCACTTATTGTGTAATCTCGGTAATAAAACAAGACCTCTCTCTCTCTCTCTCTCTCTCTCTCTCTCTCTCTCTCTCTCTCTCTCTCTCTCTCTCTCTCTCTCTCTCTCTCTCTCTCTCTCTCTCTCTCACTTTTTTTTTTTTCTCTCTCTGTCTCCATTTCTCTCTCTTCCTCTCCCTCTCTCACACAACTCTCCCTCTCTCTCCTTCTCTATCCGTCTCCATTTCTCTCCCTCTCTCTTTCAGACTCATCTCTCTCCCGTCTCGTGTCGCTCATTGTAACCAGTGGGGAGGCCAAGCTATCTGACACATTGAGTCGTTCCAAATGTTGGGTTGCCGTCGGTTACGGCCCGTCTCTCACTCGACTCGACGGGCAGAGAGGATGCGAGGCGCTTGGCGTGTGTTGGGAGGTGACCTTTTTCGCAAATTAGCTCGCCGTAGCAGTATGTGCGTCGTGACACACACACGGCGGCGTGCCTCAGAACATACGGCAGAGCTCAGAGTGATCGGAATGATTCACCGCCACGGATTTGGAAACGGTAAAATGTGGGATTTGAATATCGTGTTTTGAGTGTCATCTTCGCCGTCGGCCAGGCGGCAGGTCTGTTCACTAAAGACACTATCCGTCTTCCTGACTCATCCTGGATCACGGCACAGTGTGTGTAGAATGCACACGCCATCTGCGTGGCACAACAAAGACACACAAGCGCCGCACCGAAACGCAAACAGATGCTGCTTCAAATGAGCGCAAACAGCGATCTGAGCGCTTCATGGCAGAGCTTGTTTTACACGGAGAACGGAGGCTAGCGCCCGCTGCTAAGCTAGTGGCTAGCGGCCAGGGGCTGGGGTTAGGGTAAAGCTGACGCCATCTTGCCGGATACTCTTAGCCAAGACAAAACCTCAGACCTCTACAATACTTAGCTTTTTGTCTGCTATGTTGTCTTCAACTCTAAAATGGCTGCTTCTGCTACTGCTGCTGCTACTACCCCTACTACTACTAGTCCTAGTACCGTTACTAGTCCTACTGCGACTTATACTAACAGTCCGGCTCGCTCCCGTCTTAACCGCTACGCTTTTTAACTCACACACCACCCTTCAACGTGGCATCAAACCTGCGCCTGCTTCCGCTGCTGACGGTGTTCTGGACGCCGGGGCCGTGTGCCGAGTTGAAAGGTCAAAGGTCAGGGGTAAAGGTACAAAGACCCCGGGGGGGCCAGGCTGACAGCTGTGCTTCACAGATGCTGGACCAGTGGGAGCTGCAGCAGGGCCAGGCCAGCCCGGCTCTGACCCCCCCCTTCCCCCCCTACCTCCACCAGAGCCTCCACCTCCAGAGCCTCCAGGCCCAGCTCAGAGCCCCGCACCGGGCCCCCGAGGGCCCCGCGCCCGCCCAGACCGAGCCCTATGACATTTATGAGTCGCCCAGGGCGCTCTATGACAGTAGGCGTAAGTACTGCGCTGTTTAAGCCCTGGTGTCCACTGTTTAACCCCTGGTGTCCACTGATTAACCCCTATTGGGCTCACTGATACTGGGGATTAGTGATACTGGGGCTCAATGATACTGGGGATCGCCTATGCACAGATTGAGAGAATGATGGAGATGAAGGTGGAGTGTTGGTTGGATGAATAGTGCTGTAGAGGATCGATTTGACACATTTCTGATGCATACATAGATATACACAAACACACACATACATATACACACACAGACGAACAAACGCACAAATACTAACGGATACATTCTGCCACTCTGAGGTTATATCATAGACCTGCTCCAACAGAAACATCTACAACTCCCGTGGTATCTAATAAACCTGCTTCAGACAAACATAAACACAACCCTCAGGGCGGCCAATAAATAACTACAACTCCCAGGGTGCCTCATTGATCTCACAGAGTGGTGGTCTCTGGCGCTGGGAGCCACTCTGCCCTGTGTCATGAATGTAATGTATTCTGACCGGGTTCAACGAGTCCTCCCAACAGGGCTACACACACACACACACACACACTCACTCACTAGCGTACACGCACTCACCGACATACCCACACACACACACACACACACACACACACTATAACACTCTGACAAACGTACACGCACTCCCAGACACACACACACACACACACATGCACGCACACACCGGCACACACACAAATACAAACCGACATGCACACACACGCACAAGCCGACACACATCCACACACACACACACACCAAATCACACACACCAACACACGCACAACCACGACACACACACACACACACACATATATACACATCGACACACACACATACATAGACTGATATACACACACACACACACACCCTGTGCTTGGCTCAAGTCTGGGTGCCGGGATGTTGTTCTGCTGCCAGCCCCCACCAGGAGGGAGGGGGGGGGGGGGGGGGGGGGGGGTGAAACGAACACTTTAAATATAACAAGATAGGCTTTGTGACGCACAGTGTGCTGGTCGGAGCTTGACCGAGACGTGGGCACTGAACAGTCCGCCAGAACACGTTCTTCACCAACACATCTCAACCTGAAGGTGGTCTTCATGTCAAATGGTGAAGAAGAACTCGATTTCAAAGGCAAAATGATGAAGATTGAATCATGATGTCAGGTCTTTGGTCCAGAACCCTGATGGGTTTCTGGAAGGGGTTTAGTTCTAAGAGTCCCTCTGTGATTGACAGCGGTGTGAGGCTCTATCAGGGACGAGGTTGAAGAAGTGCCATGGGTGAGCTGTTCCTCCACTGTGTTTGGGTTGGACTCTGCCCGCGGGTACTGGGTTAGATTCCCTAATGTCCACAGTGTACCGGTAAGGTCCTGGAGACCCGACCCAGAGGGCAGAGACGTGTCTGGCGATGGGATTGAATGATTAACTGAGAAAACAAAGGAAAATGAGGCCGGGGCCAGCGGCCATGTTGTGGACCTCATCGGGTCTCGTTCTGAGCAGGGGGAGCAGGTCTACTACATCAGGTCTACACCAGGTTTACACAAGGTCTCGTTATAACCAGGTCTACACCAGGTCCTGTTCTGAGCAGGGGTAGAAGTTCTACACCCCATGAAAGCTGCAGTATTTCTCCATTTGACTTCTTTATCTGATGCTTATCTGACTGGTTGCCAGGCGACCGCAACATGGAGGAAAAAGAGCAAAGATAAAAAGATGTAAATGTAGCATCAGGAGGTCTAATGTCGACGCAGCCTTCAGAGATGTGCCGAGGACGGATCGCTTCTCTGTCTGATCCTACGTCCTTATCAACCAGTCGGGATCTCCATAAATCTATCAGATCCATGTCCGTTCTGAAGCCGGGGGAAAATGGACTCATTATTGACTCTTTCCTGCAATTGCCGCACAGAAATATTTGTCCACGATTGAGATTACCGGAGGAGACGGAGTCCATCACAATGATGATGATGAACGATCCAGATTAAAACGTTTTATTTTCTTTGTTTGTTAATAATATAATAGAATGTGATGGTTAACAGGAAATTAAAATGTCCAGCAAAGTGATTATGGTTGGTGTGATGACATCTACGCTTAATGATTCCTTGGTGTGCGTGTGTGTGTCTCTGTGTTTGTGTGTGTCTCTGTGTTTGTGTGTGTGTCTGTGTTTGTGTGTGTGTCACTGTTAGTGTGTGTGTCGGTATTATTGTGTCTGTGTGTAAGTGTGTGTGGATGGTTTCACCGTTCCGTCGCCCCCGGGGGGCTGTGAACCAGTGCCCCTGTGGAGGGGGGATCAGAGCGGTCTGATTGAAGCCCTCTGTCACAGAGTTGTTTCCGGTTCCTTTCTATCGTTGTTGTTCCCCTCTGATCGACAGCAGAGATTGGCATCGTCCAATCTCAGATAAGGTTGCAGATAAGGGCCTGTGTGTGTGTGTGTGTGTGTGTGTTTGTGTGTGGTGTGGGGGGGGGGGGTCTCTCTGTAAAGGACGATGGTTGGGGTCTGCAGTGATTCCAGCTGAAACAGGTTCTCTTCACAGGGTTCTCTGTTCCGGGTTCCACTGAACCAACAGGAGGAAACCAACACTTTATACGTCTTCATAGCGTCTTCGTGTTTTTATAATGAATGGTGTTGTTGTTGTTTGTATTGATTTGTGTTTCTTTTGTTTGTATGTAGAGCCCAGACCGCCTCGGACCAGCTTCACTCTAGACTCCTCAGGTAAACGAGACCGAACCTGTTTCTGAAACCACATTCAATATGGAATAAATAAACTCTGATTCAACGCGGCTCCAAGCATGTACTGCATGGACCAAACAGTATCTCTAGTTTAAACCTTACACACACATACCATATATGTACAACAATATACGTTTTCTTTATTAGTAAAAGTACAGGACAGTTATATACACATACACATATACACATACACATATACTAAGTAGGAGAGACATAGTGGAGATGGATGTGAAGCAGATGAGATATTGAGCTGCACATTATGTTTCTTGGTACTACGTTACACACATTATGCACGTTATAGACTTCAAGACATGATTCTAGATGTGTTAGCTACCCTGGGGGCTTACATGCCTGCTGTGTGTGTGTTGTGTGGTGTATATTGTGTTGTGAGCTTATGCATGTGCTGTATGTTTCCGGTATACATTGTGTCGCTTGCTGATACATAAGCTGTATGTTGTGGTGTATATTGTGTTGTGTGGTGATACAGGCGTTGTGTGTTGCGTTGTACGTTGCTGTGACATGCGCCGTGCGCCCACAGGCAGACTGAGGACACTGGGGCCTCGAACCAAGAACCTCACCATGCAGTGTGTGTGTGTGTGTGTGTGTGTGTGTGTGTGTGTGTGTGTGTGTGTGTGTGTGTGTGTGTGTGTGTGTGTGTGTGTGTGTGTGTGTGTGTGTGTGTGTGTGTGCGCGCCCCAGCAGTGGATTACCAGGACATGGAGGTGCTGCTCCGCAGGGAGGCGTCAGGCTTTGGGTTCCGGGTGCTGGGAGGGGATGAGGCGGGCCAGCCCGTGAGTCCCGCCACACGTGAGAAGGCTCGTATGGCGAGGGCCTGGAACCCTGTCATCTCCGTTCCTTTAACCCGCATAAACACACACGCATACACGCACACACACACACATCTCACATACACACAGCTAACATGCACACACACACACACGCGCACACACACACCCACATCTCACATACACACAGCTAACACGCACACACACACACAGCTGACACACACATACACACTCAGCCAACGCCGACCTGACACCTGACACACAAACACACACCCATTTAAGACACGCACCTAACCTCTGATCCCTCTGAGAGAGTGACGGTTGGCTGTTTATCATTGGTCTTCTTCGTTTCCCTGTGTGTGTGTGCACAACGTAACAACAAAACACATTCTAACACACACACACACATACACACACACACACACACACGTCCGAAACGCAGACTAACGACACGCGTAAACACAACTCACTGCGTGTTCTACCCCCCCACTACTGATCCAGCGCTAACACTAAGGCTAACGCTAGGCTAACGCTAACGTGCTAACGGCCCCCCTCCCCCCAGCAGATCCTGATCGGCGCCATCATCGAGAGCAGCCCGGCGGACCGGGACGGGCGGCTGCGGCCGGGCGACGAGCTCCTTCTGGTGGACGGCATCCCCGTGGTGGGCAAGCCCCACCGCTACGTCATCGACCTGATGCACGCCGCCGCGCGCAACGGCCAGGTCAGCCTGGTGGTGCGGCGCCGGCTGCAGGGAAACTCCGGTGAGACCCCCGCTCAGCGAGCATGCGTGTGTGTGTGTGTGTGTGTGTGCGTGCATACATGGGTGTGTGTGCGTTCGTACGTTCGAGCGAGCGAGCCTGCCTGCCTGTCTGCCTGTCTGTCTGTCTGTCTGTCTGTGTGGGGGTGAGAACAGGTATGAGTGTCCCTTTGGTTTTCTAAAGAGCCTATTGCCTGCTCAGCCTCGCTCATCGGTTCTGAACGGACCTGGCGGGTTTAGTTCTTGTTCTCAATGTTTGTTCATTCGTTTTTTTACGTTGTGCTCTAGGGGGTCCTCTGGGGGGGGGAGGGAGGGGGGGGTCAATCCAAAATCGACCCCAAACGAAGGACACAAAACCCTTCTGTTAAATGACACAGGAGAGCCCTCGGCTAACGGGAAATTAATAACAGCGACTAATCCTTTTAAACATATTATGACATTAAGGTTTGTACTTGAAATGCTCTTTTTTTACTTGTTCTGGAAGCTAAAATGACTAGCCCAGCTCCTTGACTGGTGTTGCCTGATGTTGGTTCCCTCGCGGTCGTCTTTGTCTCTGCCCGGTGCCACTGTGTCCTTCACTGTTTCCTCAGATGAGAATTTCTTTTGGGAGACAGATGCACTAATCTCTATGAGTAATTAGACTAAAGCTTCCCCGCTTGGCGCAGGCACCACTTATAACACACACACATGCACACAAACACACACACACACATACTCACACACACACACACACACACATACACACACACACACACACACATATATTGATCACACTCCCCACACACACTTTTGCCCTTGTATCTCTCCTCAGAATGTCATTACCTCCCTGCAGTCACGCATGCATACACACACACACACACACACACACACACACACACACACACACACACACACACACACACACACACACACACACACACACACACACACTTCCCACCAATCTTCCTGCTCCTTCTGTTTCGCTCTCTGTATCTGTCTATTTTACGTTGAGTTGATTAATAATGATCCATGGCCCGGTGCTCCATGCTGCCATGCAGGAGATCTCCCAGAGTTTGTGTGAAGACGGCGGGTTTAACATGTGCAAGACTGGTGACTCAATGTGCAACAGGTGTGCAGCCTCACCAGCCCAAAACCGTCCTACTCGAGTCGGGGCCAGGTGAGGCCCAGGTATCACCCACACGCACTCCACAGTGAGCAGCACAGCTGCATGCACGCGTCTGCGTCCTCGGCGCGGCCAGCCAAATGGTACCAGAGCCAGGGAACGGTCGGCAACACGCGCCTAGGATCGGGTCAGCCACGCAGAAGCACGCCGAGACCTTCAGGCATTAAACTCGCATCCCACATACTCCGCAGGGGGGTTCTGGCCCCGCCCCCAGCTGCCCGCAACTTACAGTACAACAAATTGATTGGCACGACCTTAGCAATGTACTAACCGCCCACACGGCTCGACGTCGGCGCGGAGCATCAGCCAGACGTTGAGTTGTGCAGCGGGCTCTGAGCTCTCTGAGCGGCCTCACTCAGGGCCTCATCACATGCTGCAGGGGCTGGGGGGTTCAGATGGACCGTCTTCAGGTGAGACGTTGACCCAGGTACTGATGCCCTGC
Organism: Gadus macrocephalus; assembly: GCF_031168955.1. Lineage (NCBI taxonomy): Eukaryota > Metazoa > Chordata > Actinopteri > Gadiformes > Gadidae > Gadus > Gadus macrocephalus. The sequence continues at coordinate 12,080,474 of NC_082400.1, read as the reverse complement.
CGTCACTAAAGCCCCCATGACACTCGACGCAAGAGTAGGGTGCTATTAAGGGTGTCCCGGACAAAGCACCCAACATGGCGCCCAAACCAGACCCAGTCCACTATAATAATAATAGTAATAATAATTTTAGACTTATTTTACACTCAAAGACGCTTTACAGAGTGAACATAAAATAAACAAATTGAACAAGATCGTATATAAGTAAAAAGATCAAATGCAAAAATAAAAAAATAAAAGATGGAATGGGATCAAATATAATGGGTAGTTAAAAACCAAAATTGGCTGTTAAAACTAGGAATAGTTAAAAGGTGGAAGGGAAGGAGTTTATGTGGGGAACGCAATCTTAAAAGGTGGGATTTGAGAGCCTGTTTAAATGGACGGAGTTGTGTGTTAGCCTGTCGGACGTGGCTGGGGACGGAGTTCCAGAGGGAGAGTGCGGCACCCGAGAAGGCCCTGTCTCCCTGGGTCCGAAGCTTGGTCCTGGGGGTTGGAGTGTGGTTGTGTCCATAGACCTGAGGCAGCGGGTAGAACTGTGGTGGAGGAGGAGGTCAGAGAGGAAGGGGAGGGACCAGGTTATATATAGACGGTGAGTTGTATTCTGGAATGAATCCTACATTTAACTGGGAGCCAGGGGAGTGTGTGAAGGACAGGGGTGATGTGATCTCGGCGACACTCGCTGTGTAAAAGGCTTTGAGATGCTGCATGCATAATGAATAATTCCTACTTGTTCTCCAGAGCCGCTGCTCCACTGCGTGTGTCTCCCAGTGCTCAGCTCTCTACCGCCCCCTGCAGGCGAGTCCGGTCCCGACAGCGCGGGCCGCAGCCCCACCTCGGCCTCCACGCTGCACAGCTCCCCGCCCAGCGGCCCCGGGGACTTCAGCTTCACCAACAACCTCGGTGCCGCCCCCGCTCCCGCGGCCCCGGGGCCCGGCTCCGGCCCCTCGGAGGAGGCCGGGCTGGCCAACACGCTGCCCAGTGACGTGGTCATCAACCGCAAGGAGAGCGAGGGCTTCGGCTTTGTGATCATCAGCTCGCTGAACCGCCCCGAGGCGCCCGCCGCCGTCAGTGAGTTCCTCCTCCTCTTCCTCAACCCAGACGCTTCAAAACCCTCCAGACTCCTCCAAAATCTCCAGAGCTTTCAGAACCTTTAGAACCTTCAGACCTCTTAGGAACCCGTAAGAACCCATCAGAACCCTTCAGAACCCTTCAGAACCCGTCAGACCCCTTCAGAGCCTTCGGACCCCTTCAGAGCCATCTGAACCTTTAGAACCCGTAGGAACACTCCAGACCCCTTCAGAACCTTGAGACCCCATCAGAACTCTTAGGAAGCCGTA